>NW_017298586.1:684614-715970 GCF_001594075.2 Trachymyrmex cornetzi | reverse complement strand
CTCACCAAATTTACATTATTCATTATTTTATGTTGTATTAATAAAGATTATTAAAATAAATATAATACCTATATAAATAAAATAAAGAATATATATATATGTAGGTATGTATATGTATGTATGTATATTATATGTATGTATGTATATTATAATCTAAAAAAATTGCAATATCATAAATTAGTAAAACGTTTTAGAAATATTTTTTAGCACTAAACAATAATAATGTAATCTTTCTCTGATGATGATTTTTTCTTTGACATGAAGAGATTGATATTTTAAATTTGTTTTGCTGAAGATGGTTCCAAAGTGAACTGAAACGTACTATTTTTGGAATAAAGATTCTATTTTTGGATTGAAGAATTAAGATTGCGTATTAATTACCACGCTGACTCTCATTTGCCCTGGTTTTGGAGTTTTTTGTTGTCATTTTAGCACTATCTGACATATTTAGGATATCGGTAATATTCTGAATAATTTGTGTTTTATACATTTAAATATAATATTAAAAGATATTTTTAGTTAAATATTTCATTTTTTTATATTCAAAACCTATACAGTAAAATTACATCTATAACTACAAGAAACTCTGACATTTTATAATTAATTCTTACTATTAAATAACAATAAAACATTTAAAAATAAAATAATAAAATAATATTGATTTGTAAATAATTTGACCTCGATTCGAAATTATCGATTAGAAAGACCAAATCGTATAGCCTGTGATATTGATGGCTCTTTAGCCATCTGCATGGCACTTCATATATATGGTAGAAAATTGTCCTATTTATGTCAACGATTATGCCTCTTTTATTAGTATAGCTATTTTCTATAATTATTAATTTTGAATAATAAATAATTACATATTGTTTTATCTCGAGAGTTCAATTTTTTATCTTTTAGTTAATAAATAATTGTTATTTAATTAATTTGAAGATTTTTTTATCTTCTCTCATTAGAGAGATGAATCATTTTAAAAAACACATTGTAGAGAATGTTTTTTTTATTTAATTACAATAAATGAGTTCATTTATCAATGGAAAAGATGTAAATACAGATCTGTATTAGATCTCAATTTTCTGATATTGAAACTCACGAGCATACATATTATAAATCTAGATATATGCCAAAAGCAGGTTATGACCACAGAGATAATTCATAACGCTTAATTGATTCAATGTGAATGCATAATATGTTGCATAATTAAATATACAGATATTGATTGATTGGTTTGCCATTATGTAATATTTGACTTGAAAATTAAGATTTAAATATTAATATGTTTTTTTGAAGAGAATATCAAAATACGAGGAAATATGAATTAAGAAATTTAATAAGTGTGTGTGTTGAAATTACTACTTTATGTATTATAATTATATATGAATTTTGATTTAAAATTAAGTACTCGGCATTATCACCTATATTTTTTACTTATTTCTCTAGAAAAGGTACGTTTAATTTCTAAAAGCAGGTTAAAATCTAACATAATTGTCAAAAATTCAAATAATAGATTAATTGAATTGTTTTAGTTATATTGTGTCTCATAATAATATTATATGTTTATAAGTTATATTTCTCATTCTCCATTAATTATATTAGTAACAAATCATATTTTTTCTTTCTTATTTGGAATGATGGTCTGATAAAATTTTTTACTTTTAATTGTAAGATGACGATATAATTTATACATTGTACTGCGTAAAATGCACCGAATATTTTTCACTTTTTATTTTAATTAATTATTTGAAACTTTTTTAAATGTAATGATTAAAAATATCAAAGTTTTTAAATATATTTATTTGCATTTAGTAGTATTTAATTATCGAAGATATATTTTTTTTGTTTTAGTCACACAAATAATATTTCTTTTTTATATATAACGTAGTATTTATATTTTTATTGAGCCAATAGTTATTCTTGCTTTCAAATTTGTTGTTGATTGAGTATTCTTCTTGTATTTGTGATATGTGTCAGCTGCCATGGCATTGCGTTGGATGATAACCGGATTCATGTATGTCGCGTAATCCCAAATGGATTCCCTTTTGTGTTGCCTATAAATTACAGATTACAACTTGAAATAGTATCAGTGATTTATGTACTTATCTTAATACATATTTTTTTTAAATGTATGACTTCATACTAAAACCTCATTTATTTTCCGATGCTGTGTATTTTTTAATAGATTATAGTTAAAAACATGATTTTAAATTTTAGCTATCTGTGTATGTTAGACTTTAAATTTTAACAGGTAGATTATAAATTTTCATATAGAATTTGTGAATATTTAATTTTACTGTAAAATATGACATTATATTTGATATTATTTGTGTGCGGCGAACGTTTAAGATTTAATGTACCGAATATTAAAACTTATCAAAGTCTATTGAAGGACGTTAAATATCAATTTATCTTCAATATTATAGGTAATAAGAGTATAACGGCAGAAATTTCAACCGCATAATCTTATATTTGGAAAACATTTGCCTTTCTTTACGCATCATTACACTTGGCTATTACAGTTCAGTGAACGTCTTTTACTGAGCATTTCGCTGTATTGATTTTAGTTGCCATCTTTCCTAAAGGTATAAAAAATTGATTGCGTTGCAAATTCTTTTTTTTTATTTGAATATTTATGAAATTTTTATATTTGTTCGACATATTCGATAAAAGTAAGTGATTTATAGAGTAACTTAAAACAGTTATAAAAGATGAAATAATTTACTTATGGCAAAAATCTTATAATTTATTGTTATTTACATTAAAAACACAAATGTTTTTAAAAGGCACATGAAAATGTTTTTATGAACAATGAAACATGTTCTTAATAATTGTGTATTATATGTGTAAGATTTTTTAAAGTCATTAAACTTTTTTATTTCACTAAACTAATTTATCAATAAATATCAGAGAGAGCTGCAATGTTGATATTTTTCGCGAGATATAGCAAACCAACGAAGAATTTTCTTCGATCGTCGATGTTGCCAAGGAGTTTGGACTTCATTGATTCTTTGTATGGTCTTTGGTTGACCAAGAGTGACATTAAATGACTTTTTCAAAATGGATGACGCATTGTATGGATGTATCTACACAAAAATTGTTAATTATGATTAAACATATCATAACATTAGTTATTTATTTAACATATATTTAACTGACTTTAAATAAACTGATTCAGTTAATAATTTAATCGTTTTTTTATTAATGCAATTGTAATTTTATTGATGTAATTTGCAATTAAATACATCAATTAAATACGATTAAATTATCATCTAAGTTAGTTTAAAGTCAGTTAAATATATGAATAATTAAAATTCCTAAAAAAAACCTTTTTAAAAAAAGAAAAAATATACGCCAAATGCATAAAAAAGATATTGAATACATTCTTCTTAATCAAAAATGGATATGAAATAAATGTAATTAGCCAAGTATTTTATTATGCAAGACACATAAGATAGACTGAAAATGACTAAAATTGTCAATATATTAATATAAAATTGTCAATGGATTATAGTGAAGAAAAATCTTGACGTGTCCGGGTCACATTAAAACGTAATATCCTAGGACCAGTATGTTTTTGGAAATTATTTGCAATGCGAATTAATAAAAAGATTATTATACATACAATATTCTGCAGATATACTCATAAATGAAAACAATAATTCAACAAAGAAGAGATATTAATAATTGCTTACTAATCTTGTAAATTCGTTATCTATAATGTTTCTATATATCTAAATGTTATCAATATTATTACATATTATTCCTCCATAATTTATACCATGTCTATTATTTGTAAGTATATTTTTATGTCCTACAAACTATGTCACTATATATTTTAATTTATAATGTAAATACTGTTGAAATAATATATTCACAGAAGTACAATTAATGCTACCAGGACATGTCGAGTTTTTTCTTCACTATATCCATTGATAATTTTATATTAATATATTGACAATTTTAGTCACTTTCAATTTATCTTACGTGTCTTGCGTCATGATACACAATAAAATTTACATCTACACGTCAAGCGGTCAAGCGACCCGTTAAGTAACCCATTTTATATTTTTATGCTTAATATCCTAGAATATTCGTAAGTAAGAAATCCGCATTTTTCTAATATATCTGCAATTTATTTTACGCACGGATACAGCGAAAATACAGCAGACAGAATAATGCAGGATGCTAGCCATCTCACAGTGCATAACTGTGCCTCATACATCATCATCTGAAGCATCCGGTATTATTCTCATATGCGGTGAGTATGCAATATCCTGCCATATCATAACTAAGCAAATACTATCGAATGCTTTTACGAGTCAGAAGATTAAAAATTGTAATTGATCGAAAGTGATCGCTCGGTTGTCATTAAAATATAATAATTTCTCAACGCGTACAAGATCGAACTAATATAAAACTCATCAGAACAATGCATACGTAATTAATTATATATACAATCGCAAACATCATATATATTGACATACATTTTTACGTATGTATCTATTGCATAATTTTTTCATTTATTATAAGTGATTTTTAATCTTTTAAAGTTCTAAAAACTTAATACTTGATTTTTATTTATTATAAAACTTATATTGCAAGTATATGTGTATATGTGAATAAAGTAGATCTTTAGTAATAAAAAAAGTTTAGTAGTAAAAAAAAAAAAACATTCCATAAATACATCGATTATTCATAAATTGAAAGAATCTTACGTGATAATGCAATGGTCCTGGCCTTTTGATATCCATCTTTTTTTCACGAGGAGCAGAATATATCACGCCATTCTTCACGTTCTTTGATATATCTCCCCTGAGATCGTAGTGTGCTGGACCTATGCACGCATAGCAATAATGAAAAAGCTTCGTAGACAATTTGATATTTACTTCACTTTATACCTGGTACATGGAAATCGTCTTCTGGTATCATCGGAAACCGACTAGCGCGAGAGCCGAAGGGTGGAGCTAATCGTCGACAAAGAAAATCGCATCTATCACGATTAGCTTTGAAAGCTGATAAAACTTCGTAAGCACCTGAATCCGGTACATCACCCTATCAAAATTGAAAGATAAATGATTTTTAATTGAAATGAATATTGACACATCACTTCACTGAGAGAAAGGATTTTGTTAATTTAGCAAGCCACCAGTACCTTTAACCGGTGATCGGTAAATATGTAACAACAAATTATGTTGTTGTGATTGCTGCTAGTCTGCTATACCAACCAATTATTAGTAACAGGAACAAACTATATAGAATCTAACCTATCTTTTGGATAGACTTTAGCTCGTTTACATAGAATTCGTAGATGATCGTGGAATCTTAAGTTGTAAGAAACCGACCAAGCACAGTCAAATATAGGGAGAATACTTGACTAGGATTAATCAATTTCTTACGATTTGAGACCCTGTCTCAACCGTCTATGACTTTTATATATATATGAGCCTCTTATTTGCTAGCGATACTATTGATTATTTGTTACATTGACGAATTAATTTGCAATCATAACAAATCGATTGTTTTTTTAACAAATATCACATTTGCTTTCCCTTGATTTGTTCTTATAACAAAATCTTTTCTCTCAGTGTTGATCTTATTTTAAATATTATAATAATTACGAGATAAAATTCGTCGTAAGTATTTGTATTTTTATATTCCGAAACATATTACTCCCGCCTGATTAAATTATTAGAAGAGAATAGAGGAGAGACATGTTTTCCTCTTCTTTATAATTTAATCATTTAATTAATTTAACAGAATGGCGGCTGATTCGGACACAAACCTAAGCGCCGATGTTTCCGGCTATTCGCAATTCGCACTACAGAGATAGAGACACCATTGCAGGGATTGGCTCGAATTTCCGGCTCAACGAGCCGGAAGTGATTTCTCTGGGCAACATCGGCCACGCGCTTCTATGTGGAAATGACCTGCAGAGCGCAGCAAAATGTCATTTCCGGCGTACACAGTCACTATTCTTCCCTACATTATGCAAATACAGTTTCCTCGAAAACATCCAACGAAAAGGGGGATATTGCCTGTCAACTATCATGAAGTTTGATCGTTTAGCAAGAAACTGACTGTTAGTAAATAATCTTAATTTAACAGTTGACATCATACACCAGTGTCATCTATAAATTTCACTGACAATTTTGAACTGTTTTGATTGTTTAAATGAAACGTCAGCTAATCTAAACTACACGAACTCATCGAACACAGCGGAATCAGCAGCAAGTCGCTCGGTAGTGACGACTCTATCCTAGCCTATCTATGGACTGCAGCATCGAATCTCGTTCCGACGCTCTCGATTAACGGCCAGATTGGATCCTAGCCCCGAATCGCCCCGGGTACAGATGCATCGGTTCGATCCACTGCCATTAATTTCGTCTCCGGCTCTCCTGATTACCTTGTGCTTCCCGGATTACTCGGTTCTACCGAGCCCACAGATTCCCGAGCAAGTCGAAAGAATCTTCGGTCTGACCACAGACTTATTGTGACTACTAGCTCGAATCTCTCACCGTCTTAAGCTTTATGCCCTTAAACGCTCTAGGAGCAATTTCGACTGCTTTATTTATTGCAGCCCTTCCAGATTGGTTAATTCGGCTTGATTAATATAAAGTATATATATATATATATATATGTATATGTATAAAAATAATATAATATGTTTTGTCAATATTCTAAACATAACTTTGTTTAGATATAATTTTTTTTAAATACAAGATTGGAAATCTTGGATGTTAATTTAAAGAAGTAATTTATTTATTGAGCATGTATGTGATAATTGACTTTGTTATTATTTAAGTTTTAACAATAATTTATGCAAATTATTGTTAAAACATTATTTTGCACGTTACTTTATATTTAGAACATTTTTATGAAAGATCGTCACGTTAAAAATGATTTATATCGATTAGAATACATCATCCATATGAAAAATTATTATGATAAATATATTGATTTATAAATAAATTTACAGAATTTATTATTATAGTATCACATTTTTATGGCGGTGCTGACACCTCTTAGCGTACTGGGCTAATAGCACGTGCATTTTCATTGCAGTATATCGATAAAGTAACATAAAGTTAGGATTGTACATAAAATTAAAACAAGTTTCTACTCAAAGTACTAATTGATCGTACGAGTTATGACTTCAATTGAATTAATCAGAATTGAAATAAATAATACGCTACGTTAAGCACATAAAATTCTTATATTACTCACATTTTTGCGCATTTTTGGAAATCTATCTACTCTTGATTTGAAGACTGCATGATATACCGGATACTTTTCTTCGTCTACTTTCTTCATTACTTGACCTTCCTCCATTATCATATATTCATCATTGTCGCTTATCGATGGTAGCGTTTTGCAAAATTTTATGTAGTCAAACATTTTTTCATGTTTATTTTTAAAACGCTTTGCGGATTCAAAGGCTAAAGTTCCGATATCTGTGTGGTAATCTGCAGGACCTGTAATGTAAATTTATGATGTAGTTCTAATACTCTATGTATCATGTGCATATTAACTAAAAAATTTATTATAGTTACATAACATATACCTGGTAGCACCTCCTCAATAATTCTCTTGAAACGATCGTCGAAAACACTAAACGGTGCATGAAGAATAGAACCATAACAAATTTGCGGAACTGTAATTTCATAAGTTCCAGGTCCGGGTGTATCTGGTCGAAAATTCTCCTCGAATCTCTTAAGAGAAGAAGAATAAATTATAATTGTGTTATAATAATTGGAGCAAATATATAGAAACGTACCTTCGCAGATTGATTGAATGGTGGCGATTCTACCATAAAAGGGTCACATTTACACAGAATACGTTTATCGAACACGCTTTTTGGTAAGTCATAGTGATTGGGAGCTGGAAAGTTCTTTGAAAAAGCAAATTTCCATAAGGCGATTCTCACAGATACAAAGGCAGTTTCCCGGTTCAGAGTTTTCGCGAACGAACCGGCGACTGCGAAAGTTACAAAGCATGTTCTTAAAATTACTTGGCGTAATTTTTGCTGGTACAAAGCTTCCAAGAAACGTGGCTGCTTAGCGGCGGCTCTTTTCGCTTCCCTAGTTCTCTCGTCGTGGATTTGGGCGGGACTTTTCTTTGTTTCGTGCTCGTAGTCCCCGGGACCCGGGGTCACGGAAGTCCGTTCGTCATCTCTACCCTTCATTCTGCTCCAAAAGTTTCCTTTGTACTTCAGAGTAGTAAAGTTTGTCTCCTGCGGTATAAATAATCGTTCGCAAGATATTTCACAAACGGAAGCCACTCGGCACCTTATTCATACCCCTCGAGGAACATCGTAAAAATCGGTTGGCTTATGTTCGATGACCGGATTTTTTACGAGTACGCCTCGTTCATTGTAATCGTATCCGCCAACGTCATGTTTCGAAGGAACGGCAAGGCCTGTCGTGAGCAGTCGCGGAGGACGAATTAACCATAGCTAAACAATAGCTACGTTAAATATGTTATTATGTTTATAGAGCTATGAATATAATTATTGTCACTAATATTATACTATAGCAGTAATAATTATAAAAATGGAATTTCTAATTATAATTATTATTTTACCAATTAAAAAGTAATAAATATGTTAAACAAGGACTCTCTCTTTCTTAAAATAACAAAAACAACCTAAATGAGGGCTAATGAGAGCCAGCGCGAACGAAGATGCACAATAAATATTTCAACAATAATTTTGTTAATTCATACGATGTGTTGATATCATCTTTATTTGTAATCTTGAAATCTTGAACGTTTCAATTCTCTTTGGAATCTTCATCAGTAATCTTCTTAAACCATACTAGATTTCGCGAACGCTCGATGTGAAGTCACTTGCAGGTTACCAAAACCAGGGATGGGAAGTAACTCGTTACTTGTAACGAAGTTACAGTTAGAGTTAATTTTTTTCAGTAATTGTAACTTAACTTCGTTACTTTCTTTCCATGTGTAATTATAACTTAACTTAGTTACATCTTTTAAGTAACTAGTAACTAATTTAATAGTTTTACTTTCATAGTTATTTTATATATTTTAAAAATATTTATCAATTTAGTGTGCGGTAGTGTCCATTTGGCGCTACAAATAGTTCGAAATATTTGATTAATGAGAAGAAAAAAATTTAATTAAAACGTTCAATGAACTCTTGCACCTGTTTGGTCTATATTTTTGGATCTAATAGAATCCGCCAATCAAATTGTACATTGTATATGTGTGTGCTATTTCATATTCATATTCATATTCATATGTGTTTATATTACTTTAACGAAAAACGTTGCTATATAATTTTTTTATCTTTGCTATATAATTTTTTTATCTTTTTGAATAAAATTATATAACATGTAAATGTAAGCTAGTCTTTTTTTTTAATTGTACTAGGCTGCGTTACTCTGATGACCCCATGTATCATCCTTGTTTAATATTAGGTGAAAAACAAGGGTAAAATGATATATGAAGGCAGTTGGATAACGTTTCTGAATGCAGCCCTAATGGTATCGATACTATACTAGTAAAAATTCCGATGAAAAAAGTAACTTAAAAGTAACTTAAAGTTACTTTTTCAGTAACTGTAACTGTAACAAATTACTTTTCAGAGTCAATAACTTGTAACGGTAATTAATTACTTTTTGAGAGAGAAAAACTGTAACTGTAATTAATTACTTTTTACAAAGTAACTTTCCCATCCCTGGCCAAAACTGTAGTGTTATTCACACGATCGCCAAATCTCATCATGAAACCTTGGATAATACATTAATATTCACAACTAACCACACTTTATAATACATTTAATGTAAATTTGTTTGAACTCCGTCCAATTTATCTGGAGTGACGAGTATGTCTAAGACATAATGGCGAGTGACTTCACATCGAGTGTTCGCGAAATCTAGTATAGTAGGTTTAAGAAGATTGCTGATGAAGATTCCAAAGAGAATCGAAACGTTCAAGATTTCAAATAAAGATGATATCAACACATCGTATGAATTAACAAAATCATTGTTGAAATATTTATTGCATATCTTCGTTTGTGCTGACTCTCATTAGCCCTTATTTAGGTTGTCTTTGTTATTTTACCAATTAATTTACCAATTAATTTTACCAATTAATTTAGTGTAATTATAATTACAAATATCAAACACTTTCTCTCAGTGTAATATTTTCGAATATTTGCAGGGTATTAAAACAGAAATACATAAATAAGAAAATACTTTATTTACTTTGCCTGCGGAACCATGCCAAGTACCCGGATGGGATCTTATTTTTTGAGGCGTTTCTTTAAACAAATCATTGGGCAAGGTATATTGTGTTGAACTTGGTCCTTCACGTACCTTTCCTTTAAATCTAACATTGGTATAATCAAGACTAATGCTGCCCTGTAAATTATTGAATCTTAGGTGATATCAAATATCCGCGTGTATGCCGATGCGGAAGTATTGCAAATAAATGAAGCATAAATAGGGAAAATGCACGTTCTGGTATATGTTTCCGTGGCGCTTCTATATTGTAAGAACCAGGACCCAGGAACTTATGCACATCTTTTGGTATGCCGAGTGTCTGCCGGCTAGCTCCGCTCAAAAATGGATAAGCGTTGTCTGTGGAACGTAGTCTATGTTACGTAATGGTATACACGTCGCGTGCGAATGCAAGTTTTATTGAAAAATTCGCGAATGTTGTGCATTATATAAGTTACTCAGATCTCGAGCTGGCTTTGATGGATCCGATATATCGTAAGTCCCCGGACCCACTCGAGCAGGAGTTGACGTAGCTATTTCCACGAATCTCTCCGTCCTGTCAAATGCCATGCCTGAGTATGTACAATGAGAAAGGAAAACGATTTAAAGTGATTTATAACCTAAACGGATAAAAATTGATAAAAATATACATTCGATAACATATCGCGATCGCATGACATAAAACAATATAGGCTGTGTTCACTGCCAATGTTAAAATATATAATTTCCAATTTACATTATGTACACTATAGATTTTCAACACTGACAGTAAATTTTGGGACACAGCTATTGAGCTAAATTTTTTAATAATATTATCAACTGGGGTTATAATACAATAATGTTGTTTGTCGCGTTTTGATATCTACAATATATTATGATCTTATATACATCTATATTATCTATAATTTCACATTAGATTAGACAAAAAAATATTATTCAACTTATAAATACATGAAAAGAATAGTTTTGCTAAAATATTAAAAAATTTAGCTAGATACCTCAGACAGCACAGAATATTTATGATAAATATTTATAAATATTCATTTTTTGAAATGTTATGTAGATATTTTATACATATCTTACATAAAGCTTTATTCGAGAGAAATATTATTAAAATATAAACTAAATATTTTATGCAATATTTATGATAAATATAAATAAACATTTCTAATAAGTATTTTTTATTTGGATTATAACGTCTCATTAAGTATTATTTATAGCATTTACTAAAACTATTCTAATAAGTATTTCATAATATTTATAATAAATATTTACGATCTGTGCAATCTAAAACCACAAAAATATTTAAAATAAATCTTATAAATATTTCTAAATATTTTGTAAATATTTTGTAAATATTTTGTAAATATTGTGTGCTGTCTGGGACAGATCTGAAAATAATTTCGTTAAACCATCAAAATAATTACATATGATGCTGAAGCTGGTTGCTATAATAATAAAACTTTTTGCAGCATTAACATGAATGCTTAAGTTCTACATAATTGATTTGATAGTTGAACAAAATTATTATTACTATAGAACTTGTTATTATAATAAGCTAACCGTTTAACTTAGCTGTTAGCTGAATATATGTTTAGCTTGTTATTATAGGAACTTCGATACATCTTAATATTTGAGAAGAGCGAATAAGATAGGCAACAATAATCGCTTTTCTCAAAAATATTAGGATGTATATACTAATTAAAGTATATACTAAAAAAAGTATTTTAATATTTTCAATAAATCGCATGTCGAGAATTTATTTTGTTTATATAATTGAATATCAATTATAATCTAATTTCAATTATGATTCGATTTCAAACTGCTAAAACTGCGTTTGAACATTTTAAAACGTCGCGGCGTTAAGAAATTTGTCACGCCAATGGGTGTGCGAGACTGGGTTCGGGGAGACGCTATTAGCGCTATTTGTCATTCTATCTTCACCCTCCATTAAACGTGAAACAAGGATAGTATGACACAAATAGCGTTGATAGCACGCTCTCCGAACGCAGCCCAAGGCTGAACGGTCACGTGACCGAAATTTTGTAGTTACCAATCGGTTAGCATCGCGTCATCGCGCCTCGCCTGTGCGTAATTAAAACAGTTTCGTGCGTGTGTGTTTTCACGGTTTGCTTGCTCCGTCTCGGCTAAATTTCGCGTACGAGTGTTCGGAGTATCGGAATATCGGATTCAGTTCAGCGATGAATCGTCACAGAGTGATAATCGGTCTTTGTGTAACCGCCATCAGCGCGTATCTCGGACATTCGCGCGATCGACATCCGTCGTGTTGTGTCTCGTTCGTTTTATTCCTCGTTCGAATATTCCTTCATATTCCAGCAATACGGAGCACAGAGGAATAAGAAGAGGAATAAGGATTAAGGAGGGATATTATTTAACAGCGGGAGATCGATCGGCGCGCGTTCAGCTATCGGTGAGTTCTTGCACATTATTTTTCGACTTGGGTTTTTCCATCGCATGTTGTTTTGCTACATGTTTCCCTGAATTACCTGGAATCGTCGACAAGGGCCGCGTCCCCATCTCCCTCTCTCTGCCGCTCATTGCCGTTTTCTCAACGCTTGAACGATTAGGCGATACTAACAATTTAAGTCGAAACAACCTGTGCGTCAGATCGCCCTTTATCTGATTTCGGCGAAATAAACGGCACGAAAAATCCCGTAACAAGTTACAGGCTGTGGAAGTGAAATGCCTAGAAATATTTAGGAGTAAATATTTCGTTAATTAAGAAATATATCTTGAGAGTACATCTCTTCTTAAACGACACTTGTAAAGATTTAATTAACTTTTAATACACAGCTCTGAGTCATTCGTGTCCTGCTCATTTCTTTTGTTTGAAATACTAAGAGCAACTGGTCAAAGACCGGTCTCTTTTTATTCCTAAAAAAAGTTTGGCATCTATAGAGAACAAGTTTTGTGCGTTACCGGCCTCAATTCATGCGTATCCTTTAACTGGCTATAACTTCAAAGTTATATATCACCTCTGGATCACAAATGATCCAATGTATGTACAGTGTAAATTTTTTAGAACTAAAAAAATTTTTATTCTTTTTCTTTATTTTCAACTAATTCTCAGTTGTATTGCGGGAATATTTCGCAAATTATTAAAAAAAGGCATTTAACCCTAAAAAAATATTAGTCCTTAATAAACGCGATTTTTAGTATCCTGATTCTAAATTGTTTTGTTTTGTTGTCTGTAATATTATAAAATACATTTTCCTAATAAATTATAATTAGTCATCATTTTCATGTTACTTAATAACTAAACGTTTTGGACAACCGACACTTGAACTATTTTTTTCTTGTAGTTTGGAATGTCAATTTTAAGATATTGAACCATATTTTACTTTTAAACATTTTTGTTTCAGAGTTTTACATTTTTATATGAAACAGTGCATTTTTCTCATTTCGTTAACTATATTTAATTACAACAATTTATCTACAATTTGTTATGAATATATAACTGTACAAATGCTTTCTACAGATGTCAAAATATATATAAAAATTGTTTAATAATTTATATATACTTGTAAAAGTAATGAAAATTAAGCCAGGATACGAATGACCGAATGTGTGTATTAATAGTGCCAAAAACTAAAATGTATATTAAAGGTTACCCGTTAAAATCGGCAATAAGAGGAAAGAAAACAGGAATATAATGATTTACATGTAAAGAATAATTTCTAAAATAGATGACGCCTAGTGTAGTAAAATTTCTTTTAAAATAGAAATAGGGGAAAATGGGCGAATTGTGCGCAGCGGGTAATTGTGCGCATCCTGGTTTGGCACTTTGCCGATAGATGGAGACATCGCCGTGATGAAATTTTTACGCAGGAGGTCGTCCTCTTAAGTTATAACCACAAATGATATGACGTAAGTACATTGATAAACAGTGAAAAATAAAAAAGTGAAAACATATATTTTCTTGTTATTTCAGCGTTCAGAAAATAAGGTGGTAAGTCCGTATTTTTAATTTGTTGGTTTAAAGTTGCAACGTTATTAAAGTACGTTATTATGTGCGCCTTTAGATCCGTTATTTATTAAGTTTGGTTAACTAGTATTGAAGTAATCGTATTTCATATAGAGTCAGATCGTGGCGGGGAACTGTGCGCAGGCGGGTTGAAATGCGCACAATTACCCATCTTCAATAGACTATATAGCTATTTTCCAGTATACACAAGTAAAACTGAATTTGAAGTGAGCAGAGTATTTTATACTCAGGTTATGACGTCACTACTTGTTTACTTTTGTAAAAAGTTATCACATGTCAACATAGATTCATAACCCCACTTTGGATTGATATTATAATATCAATCCAAAATAAAAATAAAATAAAATTTTATAAATAAAATAAAATTTAAAAATAAAATTATATTAAAATAAAATAAAATAATATTTAAATTTTATTTCTGTTAATAATATTATAATATTATTAACTTTGGATTAATATTATTAGAGGTTAGTTTTATATTTTTGCTAAATATATATAATATATGTAATACATATTTATATTACAATGTTATAAATGTATTTTATGATTTTTTCTTTGTCTACATTACATAATTCATTCACTTCCTACAACTTTTGCTTTGCGCACAATTCCCTAACCCATGCGCACAATTACCCGACGAGTGACAAATTTTTTCGCTTTTCCGTTTTTTCCTTTTTGCCAAATACAACCTTATTGAATGAAAATCTGTTCAATATAAGAATACGTAATGGTAGGAGAATGTTTATAGTTTCTATTTCCCTATTTATATCGCTTTGAACTTAGAAAACCATCCCAGAAAAACAAATATCCCTTAGGTGCGCACAATTCGCTCACTTTCCCCTAATATAATAGCAATAATATCTAGTTTAATTAATAATATAATAGTTTAATTTATAATTACATTAATTTAATTATATTATGAAACATGCTAATTATTAACTAAATTAGAATTCGATTTAAAAATATGAAATATAATGTAACGAGATTATTAAGTAATTAAATAAATATAAGTTTAACAATGATGACAATGATTTTTAATATATAGGATGTTCGAGACTTTCCGTACAAACTTCTTTTGAAGGGAAGTGGAAGGAAGGAAGGAAGGCAAATCTTTTTATATTTAGTAAATATTCTTGACAAAAATAAAAATCGGAGCATAAGTCAAATGTAAAGGGAGAGAAATAAAAACATAAACGAAACGTAAAAGAGGTTATGCTTCTTTTACGTTTCATTGTTTCGATTTTTACCTTCTATTATATAAAAGTTTCGTTCATGCTTTTGTTACTTTTCCCTTACGTTCTTTTCACGATTTTTATTTTCGTCAGGGATTTTGTTAGTGTTGTTCAAACGAATGATTTATTAAAATTTGGTTTATTTTTTCAGTGTGCGTAATTCAAGATGCGACTGAATTTATAATTCTGAAATTATATATAATTTATACAAATTTTATTATGTCTAGATTATATAATTATCATCTATTAGCGTAAATGCGAAAATCGATAACATTTAATTATAACGAATATATATCACAAAGTAAGATAAAAATAGTGTCTATTATTAAAGTATACAATTTTTTCGAATTAAAACAATCTTATAAAAAAATAAACACGGAATTTTACGTATATATTTATATTAAAATACTTATCGTAATATTAAATCATTTAATAATCAACATTGTATATGTACGGAGATATTGTCAGTTATCTTTCATTAAAATGTATCTCTCTCTTATATAATTTTCTTTTTTATTTAAAATGTATTCAAGAGTTTTTTTACAGGTATTTCTTTTTACTCAAGATATATATTCAAGAATTGCTTTTTGCAATTATCTTCAAGAAAAATACTGAAGAGAATTATTTAAAAAAATGCTTATTATTAATAGTCGATAACCGATTCGAAGTTGTTCCGTTGCTCTGCTGTCAGAGTACGCTGTCGGTATTGTATAGCTGGCCGCTATTTCAATCCGGTCGATAATTCGAGATGTTTCCATTTCCACATGGAAACGTGGTTAGAGTCTACTAACAAAGCTGCGTAACCGTTGCTACCTGTAGCGATAGCGAGTACTTATTTAACGTGACGATTATTGCAGCCTTTTTTCACAAAATAAATTGTGATACCGCATAAATTTTAACGAACAATGACAAAAACCGAGGACCAATTTGATGGAATGTTGCTGGCATTGGCACAGCAACATGAAGGTGGTGTGCAGGACGTAAGTAATTTTCTTGTTTGAGGTTATCTCGCGCGATGAAATATTTATATTTTCATAAGTCTGTCTAAAAGATAGGAAGATTTCGCTTTTCTTTTTTAGTTGCTGGATACTTTCTTCAGTTTTCTTGCGAGGAAAACAGACTTTTATACCGGTGGTGGCGAAGGAGCAGCTGAAAAGGTAATTCTGTATGCGAGAGGTAACGCAAAATAATTTTCTTTTATTATCATTTAAAACGGTTTCAAATTGACCGGATTTGTTCTTTTCATGTGCAGCTTGTAATGAGCAAATTCAAAAAATATGAAGCCGGTGCTCTCGCCAAAGCTGCTTCTGAAAAAGCAGAACGAGCAGAGCAAGAGAGAAGGCGTAAGGAGAGACTGGAGAAGAAGAGGAAAGAAGAACAAACGGAAGAAGAGAAAATAGACAATGATTCTAAAATAGTTGAATTAACCGATGAACAGGCTGTTAAATTACAAGAAGAAATAGACAACAAGGTATTTATATAGTAAAATACTATAATTTTTATTTTGGATTTTTTGGTTATATTTGAAGATAATCGATGGTTTTTCAAATAAAATTATCTCGTATTATTTGAGGTCCTATTATTCACTGCATATAGAAAACCTATAGTAATGTATACTATAGATTTTCAATACTTGCAGTGAATAACGTAGCCGTAGTGTTGTTAAGATTATACGTATATTATCGACTGATCAACTTTACACTCTTTGGATCAGCTATTTCTTATCTGTTAATATTTTAGATCTTTTCTTTCATTTTGTAATATTCAAAAAGACATTTGAAAAAAATAATTGAAATAATTGTTGAACCATTAATATGTTATTATTATATATAGTAAAGAAAAATGCAGAAGCAAGAGGATCCATATAGGATTTTAAACTTTTAAAAACTTGTGTAAAAATGGAAAGAATATTGATATTCTGTTATACTCGTACTAGCCGATCCATGGGCGTATCCCTATGTGTGTCAAGATGTATAGTGTGTATCCAAAATACATGTATTGAAAACCTTATTTGACACTAGTATTGTGGCTCTGTAATCGCGTACCACAGTTTTTTTTAAGATATCAAAGGCATAAATTATATAATACTCAATTACATAATTTTTTGTTGTGCAGAAATTAGCAAATGCTGCTGTGGCAGGATCTAGCAACGATTCTAGTGATAACGCTTCAAATGACAAAAATACAGATTCGAATAATAGCAACGTATCTGATGAAGAAGAAGATGAAAAGGAGAAAAATAAACTAAAGCCTAACAGTGGTAATGGTGCAGATATGCCGAATTACAGATGGACACAAACTCTTGGAGAAGTGGAGGTAAGTGCTTATAGAGTTATATTTTTTATATGATCAACTGCACATGTGACGCGCCGAAATATTTTTTTTATATATTTATAAAAGTTAGAAAAGTATTTTCAAATATCTTTTTGTTCTTTGTTTATAAGCAGCAATTTGGATTTATTTTAATTTCGACAGCAATAGTCGAGTTATCAAAATATCGAAATTTTGTGGTTAATAAATAGAGTAAAGCTAATAGATTAATTAATAGATTAATATGCTGATAGACTATTGTTTTATAAAATTCTTTTAATTCGAAAAATTTTATATCGTATGTCCTTAAATTGCATATGAATTTGCGTTTATGCCAATAAATGATTATCATGCAATCTAGGCATAATAAAATTTATATAAATTTTATGAAATTTATAAATCTAGTCAAATTCTGAATTATGCATATATATATAGAAAAAGATTGTCATCGTTGTTAAACTTAATTAATCTCGTTATATTTTACTTCATATTTTGTACGTCTACTTACCTTATGATATTGTATCATTCTTCAATTGTTTGTTGAATATCAATATGCTGCAAAGGACAGGGGTTGAAATGAAACAACATTTAATATATTTGACAGTTTCTTGTTGAATCGATGATTAATACGCAAGTAATATCACAGACGCGAAAAGCGATCTATGCGACCGCCCTTCATTGCTTTTCCGTTTACATTCGCTCCCGGAATAACAATCCGACGGAAATCCAGGTATTATTAAGGTAGTTTGTTAGTAAAAATTAAATTATAGGTCCTAAATAGATATTTGCTATCTCGGTCCCATCTCGTCGATTGCTTCAAACTGTCCGTCGGTATTTGTTATTCAAAATACTATCAGGGCTTATATTTTTAAATCTATATCATACGAAATTTATAGCATACGAAAATTTATAATATATGTAATATATACTATATTATTTTCGTACGAGATATTTTTCGAGAATAAGGCCCCATATTCAAGATTTTGTTGGACGACTAGGATTAGTGACACTTCAGTGATACTTTATTATGCATCTCTTCTCCGTTATTAGCTCTCGATAATGTCAATGCGATTTACAGCAAATGATAAATCAGTTGAGAACTATGTAGGAGAAGCGTTGAAAAACGTATACGAAAAGTACGTTTTACTTGAAGCAATCGCAAACCACGTGATGTATCACCGTCGTCCGTAACCCCGTACCACATGTATCTTTCTATGCAAAAAATGATGTGGTGTGCAGAGAGAAAGAGAGAGAGAGAGAGGGGGGGGGGGGAGAGATGTCATAACCACACAGTAAAATAGTGAAGAAATTTTAGAGAAAGTTGCTTGTGCTCTATATGACACGTGCTACGCGATAAGAAGTTAATTAACATAAAAATATTTACGTTATTCGCCGAATCGTGTCTCGCAGTACGATCCGAAGAATCCGTTAAATTCCAGCATAAATACGCAAGGCTATCCCATCGCGAGGATCTCGTCAATCCCTTAACAGTACGTCGCTCATTACACAAATGTAATTACTGGTTTTCACGTACCACACTTTTGTCGCGGTGCAATACACTTAAGATTCTATACAGTATACGCTTAAGACTCTAACCGTCGCTGGGAACATCTACTAACTGAGAACGGCCTGAATAGCTTACAACGCAGATGTATATACGTATAAATATGAGTAAATCAAATTAATATCGTGACTGGATCGTACATTTCTCCTTTTCTCTCTTTAGTCTTCATGGAGATGATCTTTCCCGTTCTCTCTAAAGTAGTCATTTCCCTCGTTGCTCGTTTCACTATGATCATCATTCACGGTCACGTGTCGTTGCCGTTTCTTCCTCCCCTCGCTCACCCTCGGCCTAGTTGTACTTGTCGCGAGCCCTCACTGCAATCAGAGGTAAACGTCAGCAAGGAAGTTCGTGGATAGTGAATCCACTGAATCCACGGAGATCGTGCGCGATGTTGAAACACCGTGGATGTAGCAATAGCGACTGCTGCTGCTGCTGCTGTGGCAGATACTCACTTTCCATGTAAAGAATCCCGGCGAGCAGACCGACCATAAACAGAAAACTCATAGTGCACACGAGAACGGTGAGCTGATTTCGCGCGCACCAAGACTTCCTGTAGACGGTGGTCGGTCTGCCGAGACCGTTTACGACCGTGAAGTGGGTGCTGCTGGCCACCGAGGCAGTGTCCATCTGCTTTTGTGCCGTTACCGTGGGTGGATGTATGGCGGCGAAGTTCGCCAGATTCGCGGCCGTGAGTAGCAACGTTCCCGACGCGGCGCTCTGTAAATCGTACCATCGGAAAATTTGATTAGAATGTTATAAGACACGAAAACTCGTTTCCGAAGACTGTTTATACCTCGATTTATTGCGTAACATAGAAAACTAGATTTATCACTTTGATATTAGGACTGTCTGGCAAAAGACTTCGCATTAATTATGTGAAAAATTAGGTCTCGGTAAATTAGTTTTTACATATAATGTAGCTTGTAATATGATGAAGAAAGGATGTCATAGATGTCAAGACTCGAGAGATAGTTTTTTAACTGTAGTGTAGCAAAAGTGCTCTGTGAGCACAAGTTTTACATTTTTGATACACCATAGTTCAAAAACTGTCTATTATTGGACTTTGTGATATCTGTTTTTCATCACATTATGAACTACATTATATATGAAAACTAACTCATTCCAGCGGTATCCAATTTTCTATACATATAATTAAGAGTTATTATACGATTTTTTTTATGTGTAATTTAAATTATTCGCAGAATTTTTTCTCGACTTTGAAAGTGGGTTTTAATTAAAAAAGCTAATTTATATATATATTTCTGTGAATGGTCGCGTTAAGGAGATGAAATTTACGTGTGTACTGGCAGTGGATCCTTGAGACGACGTCGACCCTCTCGAGGGGGAGTTCGGATGCAAGTGATGAGTCCAGCTTCCATTTTCGCTGTCCCTCTCGCTGCGTCCGACCAAGGACGGCCTTGGGATGTGCCAGGAAAGCGGGTTGGCGACAGCTACCGCCGTCGTCTCGATCTGAAACCAACGTAAATCGACGTGAAGCTTCGATTGCATAAGCGATAATGCCATGCCGATTGCAATTCTACTCTCTCGCCCGCATGTCCTCCACCTGCGACCGCGTGTCGTTTGTCTGTCGCCAGAAAACATATTACTCTACATATAGCTATATGAGGTATTACCGATAAATGCATTAAACGCATATTTAAATGGGCGGACTTTTAAACAATGATGAAATTTAATGAGCCGTGAAGATTGTTTTATTACACTGACGATTAAATCTGTTTATATACTCTGCCACAAAAGAAGAATCAATGTATCGTGTGACGTAATTTCAAGTACCAAATCGGGATTGACTTCCTATTGTGTGTGGCTTCCAATTTCTACATTTTTCATGCAAATATCTTTTTTTTTTTTTTCAGTTTTATTACTCGAAGCATATTTATCCAATTTGTCTCGCCTCTGAAAGGTTATCATAATTAGTTTTTATTTTTAACATAGATGTTTTGACGTGTGCGGATGATTATATCATTTTTATCTGTTGCATCGAGCAGCATCAGGATAGTGGGTTTCGCGAAAGCATCTTCTGCTCCCACTCTTCCTTTCTGCGAGAGGAAGATTGACGAGAATTTCGGCGTCTCCTGGGGGCGTGGAGCACCTCGACATTCCGGTTTGATCGTTGCATAACGCTCGTTGCACTCTCGAATTCCGCGCACCGCCGTCGCTTCGCGCGTCAAGTCCGTCGCCGTTGTTTTTGCATTATTTTCATTCTTCGCGCAAAGAGATGAAAAGAAATTCATCGTCGTCGTCATCATCATCATCGTTCTTTCTCTTGTTTCCTTTATAATGTATTTGCATCTTCGCACGCACCTATTGTACTTCAGAATCGTACGCGCAGTTGAGGATTTCCGTGACTTCGCGCCGAGCGGAGGCGATGCGACACGACGCATCGCGTACGCCGATTACGCCAGTTAATTGGTTATTTTCGCACATAAATCAAGTGCATTTCGCATCGGTGTGGCCTACCTTCGCGACCGGGCGCCGCCCAAGGACTGTGTCCGCTGTAAGACTTGAACGAGTTTGCGCGTTCTTTTTCGACGTCGGTTTTTCGGACGCGCACTCGCGCTCGTCCCGACTGGTATGGCGACTCTAATAAAACACCACGTTTTGTACTTACCATTCTGCGTAATGTACATTCTCGAACGAATAAAGAAGATTCAATTGAATTGCTGAAGCTAGTAAGGCGCTAAGTCATTCGCAGCAGAGAGAAACCCCAATGTAAGACTTGTATATTTATTTACAGCGTTGATTATTATTCCTGTGAAAAATTCTTGCCTTGTCTTTAGAAATAGTACATTAAGAACTTGGTTCAAAGGTTACAGGAAAGGATATTAAATCTTCTTAATGATATGTGGCAATCATTGATGCACGCCTATTGAATGTGCTTCACGCAACTTAATGATATTGACTTTAATTATGTACGGATTATTCCAATTTATCTTAAGTCATTGCTCGCTATATAAACGACTGTGCTAAATTAGGAATTCAATAATGAGAGGCATATAAATTACGATACAATATATGATTGATTTATTGCACCCGTGTCACATCATTAACTGTAACAATGTTCATCATTATTATAATCGAGAAAAATCTCTCTTGAACCTATCAGGAATTGTACACATAGCGAATATAAATGTGAATGGATGTGAGTAGATCGTACATTTTTAAATTTATAATGTCAAATTATATTCAATATGAGTTATTTTCAATCATTTCTTTAGATCGCCATTAATTTTATCCAATATATTGTTAATTTGACTAAAACAATGAGATTAAACGATTAAACTGAAGAAAATTTATTTAATTTTACTTCAATTTAATTTATTATTTATCAAATGTATATGTTAATACGGATGTTTACTTTGAAACTAACTACAGACATGGATTGATTTACATTTTGACACAGATGGTAATTAAAAATAACATAATGTTATTTAACTCAGGATTGGGTTACCATTTCTCCTTTGATATCTACTGTGTAACAAGCATATCGTTATATAGCAGTGTGCATTATCGTTATAATTGGAATAAGCTCATATGTTATATAGAATTCGAGAAATAAGATTTTATACATTTTATTAATTAAATAATGTAAAATGTGGAATAGATGCCATCGTAGTAAAGCTAGATGATTTGGCGTTAATGTAAAATATTGCATAAGTATCTACATAAATATCTAACGTGTAAAAAATGTTCATAAAACAAAGTACAATTTTATGATGAAATTATCGAAGCGTGACGATGACGAATTCTTTACGAGTCGTCTTTACGGTATATCAAAAAATCTTCCATCGTGCGAAAGCGAAAGGTGGGGAGAATGCGAATAACAGAATAAGATGAGAAAGAGATAGAGAGAATTACGACATTTACGGTGAGGAGTCGTTAGGAATTTTTGTGGAACTCAATACACCGGTCAGCCTCGAAGCGCCACACCTGCGCCATACCCATGTAACATGATATTCTGAAACGGATTTTGAACTCTCGTATGCGGAGTTTGCGTTTAAAAGATGCCAAATTGGATTTTTTTTTTTTTTTTTCAAAGAATTTTGAAAAATGCATACATTTAATACGAAAACTCTCCTATCCATGTTATAAAGAAAATCTTTTAATTCTGATAATTCTTTTTTCTAATAGTATAATAAAAAATATTGTTATTTTTTATATTTATAATAAAATTTATCAAGATAGACATCTCTGTAAAGTTAGCTTTTGTTATATGTTTTCATTCACATTTATTTGTTTCCTTTTTACTATGTATACAATTCTTGATAGATTCAAAATTTTTCTCAATTATTCGAACTATAAAACTATAAAACTAAATTTAATACTTTCTAATGTAAATTCCAATTATTTACCGTACGTGAATAATATTTCACGAAAATCTGAACAAAAAATCGGTATCTTTAGAGATTCGAATTTTTTTGTTTTTCGGAATGAAAATTTTCTAAGTTTCCACAGGAATTTTTTCAGAAATCTTGATATATATTTTCTAAAAAATTCAAAATAATATGCTTCAAAAATTTTATTGAAAAGTATTAAAAAATTAATTTTGATTGAAACAAAAAATCTTACATCTTTTCGAATCACAAAAAGATAGAATTTGCATTTTACGTCTTCGAGTTTCTATTTTTTTTATATTTCTATAATTAATTAAAATTAATTAATTCCGGAAATAATTAGAATTCTTTGAAAAAGCGTTGATACTGAAATTTTGAAAATAAGACGCTAACACTTTTTAGATAATATTAACTGAATTTGCGTAACATTCGAAAAGAAAAACAGAATAATGTGTGTCATCTTACTGGTAGTTGAAAAGTAATATTGCACATGCAGAGAAATTTTGATCAGAATGTCCTTGGTGTCTGTATGATTAAGGTATAACATTAAAATTTGAGACTGGTGCATATGTCGGGCATTATGAAAATGCATGCTCAGCTCGTGGCACTCCATTAATTGTGTCGCCAATCTTTTAAGACGGCACTATTCCTCATTTCCGCGATCTTCTCGGATAATTATGCTGTCATTGTGCAAACTTGTCGTTCCAATCTTCCAAGAATGTAATAAATATGATCTTCGAGGTGAGCTTTCATCTGCAGCAAAGGTGAATATAATTATTGATAGAGCGTTATCGCAGTATTTGGAGCAAGGTTATTTGCTTTAGAAAGAAAAATCTTTTCTTCATTAAGATTATCGGGTTGTGCTCACAGGAACGCATGATCGCAGGACAAATGTCAAATGCCGTAAAACTCCTTGTGCATCAGTATTAAATGGTTAATAACGGTTTATAACATCAATGCCGCATATGGCACCGCCGTAATCATCTTTATTGTCCACTTCTAATGTAAACGTCCTCATTAAAAGACAGCACTCGGTGTACTTGCTATTAACGAAGATCCCTACCATCACGTGCGACAGTGGAACGGTAGTGTCCGTAATGAACGTTACATTGCGCTTTTTTTTCTCCGTGTATTGTTCACGGATCTATGAATAATCCATTGACATTATGCCAAGTGTACACCATTCCATTTGATTCATCCCGTTATTGTTAATCGACGCTAAGCGGCTCACGAGTTTCCTTCGCGATCCTATCGCGTTGCCTTTTTCCTGTATTATGTAAGGACTCGTAAAAAGAAACCAACGCACAAGTTGGAATTCAATATCGCCATGAGGCGTATTGATTGACTCATTAATTGACGACATTGTTGCACGTTCACGGGCAAAACTTTTGATATTGAAGACGCGGAGCTACGTCATTCTGCACCTAAGGGCATGTTTCCTCGTTATCGATGGTCCCCGATAGTCTATTTCGCTCATAAGTTGCGAACGAGCGTCACCTCGCCGGATGCGTGAACACTAATGAGCGTAAAAAGATATATGTTACAAGGTAGCGATAACAAACGTCCCTATGTAACCTTGTGCATCTTGAAACGGATTATTTTACACTTGTGCGTCGATCGTTCCGATTTATCGAAACGATTGGTAGATTTGCGGAAGCGACAACTTATCCATCACGCACTTCACAACTGTTACTTTTACTGGCATAATTATACATCGATGCGTATATATTTTTCGCTTTGTATGCATTTCACTATACACGCTCGCGAGCCACTGCGTCGTAAAATTGGCCGTACTTTCCAATATACGAGAAGCAAGAAATAAATTACGAAATGTCTTTGAGGGAGAAATGTATCACAGCAGATTGATGTAAATCTCATTTAAAACAGAGGATTGAGATGTAGCAAATTCAGACTCAATTCTTTTTATGGTGACACGTAATGTCCTCTTCCAATAAAAGCTTTATCCATATATATATATGGATAAAAAAAATATATATATACATACATACAAGGTGTCCCGAACTTTTTTGCCAATCACTTTTGTGTAGATAAGGCAGACTAAACCGAATTGAAAAGTCCTCTGCCATTTTGCAATTTTCGCAGTAGTTAACAAGATATTAATTACTAAAAATTACCAAATATTGGTCTTGAATAATTTTTTACTCAAATACTATGAACTTTATAGAAAAGCTGCAAGAGACAAAAATCATTAATTTTCTTCTCATAAAGTTCTGAGAATTTTTTCAGAATTTTTTAATACCGTCTCTTTTCTCATGTTGGTAAAAATAAGAAAAAGCAATACTAAAAAGTTAATAAAAAATTTTTAGAACTTTATGAGAAGAAAATAAATAATTTTTGTCTCTTGCAGTTTTTCTGTAAAGCTGATAGTATTTGAGTAAAAAATTATTCAAGACTAATATTTTGCAATTTTTAGTAATTAATATCTTGTTAATTATTGCGAAAATTACAAAATAGTAGAGGACTTTTTGACTCAGTTTAGTCCGTTCTATCTACACAAAAGCGATTGGCAAAAACTTTCGGGACACCCTGTATATATGTTAACTACATTTCTCACGTCCGAGCAGTATTGCATACTCTAGGTCCTTCACTCTCTCTTTTTCAGTAATATTTTTTATTTTATATGAATATTCATATAACTAATATCTGTTAAGAATGATTCGTGTATAGGCTTATATAAATATAATTTACTATTAGAGATAGTGAACTAATTGAATTTAATGCTCTGATTGACATGTAATTCTTTGAATAAATAATTAAACTTAATAAAATACGAATATATCGCTTCTTTACTTTAAAAGATTTTAGCGATTCTTTATGAAATTAAATTGGATCACTTTTGATAAAGTAATATTGACTTAACTCATTTATAATAATTCGAAAATCACATTTTTTAAGTTACCAATTTTGAAGTAAGAGCAAGTAAGTTTAATACTTTTGAAATATATTAGACCACGTAAGATGTAATGTAGATGGATATACATCTCATGCGATACAATTTTTTATGATAATATGTCAAAAAGTGTATATTTAAAACACAACGCTTATTATACGTAATGAAATAAATTGCTTCAGGATTAAGAAATTTTACAGACAATTAAATTTTTTTTTACTGTAGACGAGAAATTAAGACTGTAACTCCGTGAATTAGCATACTTCATATCATGTATTATATGTATACCTTGTCAAGTATGAGTGAAAGGTTATCGGCATGGTCAGTTCCGTACTTTGCGACTACCTTTCTTCCCCAGGCATTATTCAAGGATATATTTAATAGCGAATAAGACGTATGTTTTATCACGAATCTAGCACACCACATCTGTGTCTGTTGAGCTGCTATAATATCTTCATTAAAACACCAGTTAAGAATCAAAACTTCATTAGCCTGCTTATTGTGCAATTACATAAGTCCGCTTGGCTTTAATTTTTTGTTTATCTGATGTTTAAAGAACTATCTAAACATTCTAAACTTTGCTAAAGAACGGTCAAAATATGTGTTTTCTTTTTATATTAAAAGTTAAACATTTTATATACTTGTCACAATAAACAGTGTCACATAAATAACTTACGGAATAATTAGTTAGGCGTAATTTAATAATGTTACAAGGAACTCAACAGACATTTAAAGTAGCGTCATGTGTTATGGTGACTGTAGCTTTTCAAGGTATACACACGAGGAGTGCTCTTCAGTATCTCTTGCGTAATTTATCATACATTTTGCAACATTGCCACATCGTTTCGAGAATCGCAGTGAGGATTTATGATCGTTGTTAAGGCAAACAAACTTGCCAATTTCTTGCAGCATTCTGTAATTCGAGATGCATCGATTGGCAGACTATCGTTCGGCGAGACTATCAGTAGGATTATCGTTCATCTCGAATCCTTGGATGTTTGAGTCAGCTTTGTAATATGTTTGTGGACTAATAAAGACATCTGAATGCGTTACGTAGACGATTATGAAATGGATTTATGATTAAAAAGAGAGCTTTTGCTTCGACGCAATTATTTCGCGTGCGTCCCGCATCGATCGTTGCGTTTTACACCTAAGAAATGCTGAGAACGCGAGATAAATTAAGGTGAGAATTTCACTCGACGAAAAGAATTGCTTTCATTAATTCCTTTATTAACGAGGAAATTGCGGTTAATGCAATGAGGTACAGAGACACTGCCATGAGATGAGAACGGTGAGCGATAAACTTGAGTTTTCGTGCCGAGAACAAAGCCTTACGTTTGTCGACGGTCGTTGCACATTATCAGATCGAATTACACATGGTTGCAAAATTTGATTATATAATTGTGCGTGAAATGTTTTTCATTCCGTAATGCTCTAGTTCTTGCGCACTTTCATTGCGGACTTTGAAAACTGAAAAGTAACTGACAATTGATACGTGTAATATATTATTATTCGTTTCACCCTTTTGTTAACTTGTAATTGACTCAATTGAGAATATAATAATTCTTTTTTTTTAATTCTGTTGATATGTTCAAATTTACTATATGATTATATCGTTTGGATTAATATGATCAAAAAATTCTTAATAGTACAAATTTTTTACAGAAAAGAAATCTTACATTAACATAAGTCAATCAAATACCAGAGAAAAAAATGTTTAAATAAAATATTAGTAAGAAAATTAATGATATTTTTGGTCAAATAGACTTAATCAACAGGATTAAATCGTTCGTGCACAACATCTGTTTGCCACGTATATTTAGAGATACAATTTATTAATTGTTCCAAGCCTATTATCGTTTTGGAGCATTGCTGTTAATAGTGATTTTATTTACAAGGGCGCTTACCGAAAAAAACGCGAGAAATATGATGTAAATTGATTTTGCCCATCTGTCCTTACTGTCTTCCTTTTTCCTTGTTTCATATCTCAGATAGTCGACCCCGAAGTTAACTTGATTGCCAATTAGTAGATACCAAATCGATTTGCAAGAAAAAAAAGAGGTCGTCCCGACATGCTGGCATACAGTGAAAGATTGAGCAAAAATGAGAACTCTCTAAATGAGAACTATGTATCTCAAGTCCTTATTAGTAATTGTTCATTTGTTATATTATGAGTGCCTACAGATTGATTAAAACTGACGTGAAAGCTTATTATATATAAAATATGGCTTATAAGGTCGTACTGACTACTAATTTACTGGAAAGTCGAACAATTCTATAATTATATCCTCAAATGATTATAGAAATTCTGCGTGTACATTCGCATATGAAAAAGAGATGGTATAACTTGAGAAAACAGCTGATTCTCCCTAAAGGCTTGAGAGACATGCTTAAATGTTTAACATAAGCGATTGTTACGGGAAGATGAAAGTCGTCACGTTACACAGACACGTGCTCTGAGTTCACATTCGACAAGCGTTCAAAGAGTAGGAAGAAAACCATTTCCTGAAGCGGACAGTGCGTATTTGCGTGTTGGATGCGCGCAAACCATACGGCATATGGACTCGAGAGTTTTCACCGTTCTGTTCCTCCTACCATAATTCATTTTCTCGTAGCAAATGTCCATCATAGTAATTTTACCGTTGTGACGATGCGGAGACTACGTAAGAATTACACGACTTCCTGTAATCTGACAACAGAGCAAGTTGTATCATTTTCTAACGTTACGCGCAATGTGTACGCAACGAATTAATTGGATTTTATAAATAAAGTCTACGCGTATATCTTGACAAATTATTTATAATGTCGTTTGAACTGGAAATTGTAAAATTCACATAAAAATGGGCACCAATACTTATCTTGATCGAATGTGGTCCTTTTGGTTTAATCATGTTGAATATTTCTCTTGGTTAATTTTTTTTTTAATTTTCTTTATATCGCCTATAAAAACGTTCTTTCAACATATACTGCCATTAATAGTATCACATGCCTCGGTGTTTGAATTAGTAAGAAGACGCATGGAATGAAGGAAATCAAAATTCAAATCTTGACTAAGATAATATTTTTCGCAATAAATTCTTTATAGTGTTTTGAAGATGCTTATTAGCATCAGTAATATTAAATTGCTTGTTTGTAATTTGTGATATTATGTAATCCAGTTTTAGTTTAGGACTGTGTTTCAAATCAACAAATAAACAGCGCGCAATTTGTTTAAACTTGTAAAAAAAAAATTTACACAAGTATATTATCAAGCACCAAAACCTGCCTTGACCGAATATGGCTCTCTTCGTTTATTTGTGTTTACGATCATGGTGTTTGTGTATAACTAAATAAATAGTTTAATCTGCTTCTTAGAAGGAAAACATTCTTTCTGTGCATTCTTACAATATAATATATTCTTTTTTTGCTTTGCACAACTACATTTTGAATAATATATATAATAATCTCAATTGACTAACCACAATAATTAACTAACCACATGAAATTTATATTCCTAATTTATCATTTATAGAGATGCTTTGATAGTATTACGTTATGTATGTTCTTTTCGTAGGTACTTATAATTTAATTAATCTTGATTATTGACATCTACTGTAGACTAAATACCTATCGCACATTTTTTCCCACCCGTGCTGACATACAACCGGCCGTTTATCTTCGTTAATCTCCATTTAGACCTTCGGCATAGCCCGTGGCGATTTGTCAAACGTAAGTAGGGGCTTAGCACGCGATAGACGTTAATTTTGCATCATAAGTTTCCGATGCTCATAAGTCACAACATCCTCGACACCTTTTTTTGGGTGTCCTCATAATTTCGCGGATTTTGCAATTTTTCGATACCCGTTCGTCCTTGATGCCGAATGATCGAGAAGGAAAAGAGCAGCTAATCAATTATGATCGCCGCTTCTTTCCTCACGTCGCTGAGCGCAACGCAATGCAAATACTTTCTTACGGCCATGACGCTTACAAATCTCAACAACTTTCTTTTTCCGTGGTCTAACCACAAAGATTCGACAGATGACACAAGATATATGTATATAATACCTGCAAACGATACTCAACATTCGCCCACCTTCTGCTTTCAATCACTTTCTTTTTCTGCCTAAGAGCAATCGAGAAATTTCGTCGTTTTCTGGGCAATCGATGGTGATTTCGGAAATAGAGTGTGGACAACATGTAACTCTTTGGACAAGTGTTGGTTGGTGAATAATGGACCACTTCCTCGTTCCGATATTCGCTAAGATATTATCAGAAATTCTAGTGTAAGCGATTCTAACGATATATATATATATATCAACGTCAAGAATTATCATCTATAAGTTCTACATCGTTACGATCGCTTTCTTCTTTTTCACACATGAGATTTAACGGTCACGGTTGATGTCGTAGGATCGGTTTAATATATGTATAGTCTTCCGTGCTATGCACGACGAAACTGCTTATTAAGGGGGTCGCCTCATGTAAACCGCTAAAAAGGTCATTTTTAGGAGTTATTTTTTTAAGGTATGCAATGGATCATTTAAAAAATTTTTGGTGTTTTACTACATATATTAAGGCGATGCTAAAGCCTCCTGTTTTACCAAATTTCCATTCGGTGAAAAATCTCTGTATTGGATGTACGGATTGCAAAAGTATTATTATTTAAATTAAAGTGCGCACAAACAGGACCTCAGCTGCACTGGATTTCATGAGAAAATCGAAAAAAAGTTTCAGATTCGTTAAAAATTCACTTATTTTTGGCTC
>NW_017298586.1:676781-684302 GCF_001594075.2 Trachymyrmex cornetzi | reverse complement strand
TTGAGTAAGACAGAATGATATATATTATATAATATAATGTAAAAACTAAATCAAAGATGTCACCACTATTATCGAATTTGGAATTAAAAAAGTTTGTACTATCGACCTTGATTGAGTTAGGTAATCGGTTTAGCATCCCCTTAAAGAGTACAACAAAAATTTTTCCATTTCAATATAGTTCATTTTGTAACTTTTCTAAATAAATGTTGACGCAACCTCGTCGCCGGAATCGTAAATATATCGGCGAGAAATCTAACGACTTTTGTATTTGTTTAAAACAAAAAACAAAATGGTTTCTTATTTTGTATGACAGTACCTTGTCGATAAACCTAAGAAATAAGAAAGTTGAAAATTAACAAAATAGCGGCACTTTAAAGACATAAGTACAATTTCGACCCCAAAAATTTCAATTTATTTATGCAATAACAATTGTTTTAATTAGTTATTTTATTAAATTTATAGGTTCATCGATAAATTATGACATTAAACAATATATGTGCACAGGGACAACTCGATCGATCGAATTTTGAGTTATCTTTCCCGCCAGTTTCAAAAAACTAGTTTTGAGAAAAACGCGTTTAAAGTTTTTAGTATCTGTGTAGTAGTTAGTATCTGTGCATCATAAATGTAGCTTCCAAACTTATTCGAATTTCGTTCTGTAACTTTGGGAATATATTTCTACATTTACTACTATCGATTAAAGCAAAAAAAATTTTTTCGATTTTTTGAACCGATTACATGAGGCGACCCCCTTAAGACAAGCGATAGTGGCTGAAGGGCAATATCGTGAACAAAATACTCGTATTTTATTAATCGCAATCGTCACGCTATAAAATGTCAGAAGCGACAGACTCGCAGTCTGTGTACGATTTAATCGTTGGTTTGGACCTTCTCTAGGTCGTTGTGCATTTTGGAACCAAATTTATTTGCATTTTCAATGTAAATAAAAAAAACCCGACAAGACGGCCATAAATTGTAAAGATTACGTCCGACAGCATGCCAAATGACGTTAAAGCCAGCTTTACGTTTTCTTCTTGTCTCTCATTTCTGTTCTGAGTCCCGATACAAGTCTAAGTTGATACTACCGAATTTAATCATTAATCGCTCTTGAAGTCGATCGATCGTGTCGTAATCCATCATAGTTTTTATGCGTAGACGTGATATTTTATCGTATTCGGTCTCGAGGCCGTTCGCAAATTAAAATTTGTTAGAATTAGTTGTTTATTAAAACAAAGGACGTTTTGGAAAGTCGCGCTCTAGAAGACTGTTTGATGTTGAAACTTGTGATATACACGATCCGCGTTTGCAAGAATCAAAGATCGATAGGTTTCAACCTCGGTTTCAATGAACGAATATGTTAATTACGAAGCAAACGTTGGATTGCAACATGTGCAATATGCTTAACGTAATCAAACGGTCCTTTCTTGACAGTCTTATTTTTTTCCATTAAGATTTCCGACACATGATTGTAAATATCGGAATATCCCGAGGATATGACACAAAGGTCGGAAGAAAGTTCGGTACACATCTTTCAGATCACGCAACCTAACGAAATGTTTCCCCAAGGAATTCGACAGTTCTGATGGTTATATAATTGTAGTGTAAACGCAGTGTAACAGTTAGCGGTTTGATGTAATAACATTACTTAGTCATCGTTTTCGGCTCTTTCTATTGAATATGTGCCACCTTGACGTGCTTCGCTGGCTATCGAAATCAGTTCCCGAAATTGTATCGAGTGACAGTCGGTATGCAACTTGAACGAATTGTAAATTATAAATAAGTTTTTAAAGCCTTGTGATATAAAGTAGTTTATATTATGTAAGTCATTACATAAGTAATATACAAATGATATATACACAGTTACAGATAAAATAGATTGAAATGATCGAGGGCATGTTAAAAATTGATTTTTTAAATATATAGTATCTATCAGATCTGCCACGTTAATATTTTTATTATATTAAATAATAAATGATAAATTAATAATTTTTAGTTTTTTTTCATCATTTATATGTAAATAAAAAAATTCAATTAAAATCATTAATTTATGAATAAAAATCGACTATCGTGTGATAAAATCAACGAATAAATTTGATCAAATAAATAAAGCAGTTTATTATTAAGGTTTAATTTGTATTTCATGCACGGAAAAAAAATATTGTTAATTATTTGTACTTTATACATGAAGAGAAGAATATTGTTAATTGATTTCTGTTTTGTTTAAAGTAATTTTTGAGCTATGATTATACATATGTATGTCGTTTTTAGTGATCAAAATCAATAGAACAGTTTTTTTTATCATTTCTTATAAAAAATGATAATCTTTGCTTAAAAAAAAAATAAGGTATTAATAATATTGATTTGATCCAATTTATTTTTTAAAATCTTTAATGAGATTTTTCTTGAAATTAATTCTCCAAATATTTGTTACACGACGAAGCTCTCTGCGTGACAACCAAAAGGAAAAATATGAAATAACTCGCTTAGGTGTTAATTTGTGTCTTGCCGCGTACAGATAAAAAATTATTTGTCCCACCGAAGGATCCTGTTCTTAAGCGAATTCGCGTCCAAAATGAATTGCATCCAGGTCTTACATAAATCCAATTTGTAACCTGCCGTGTAGCGATTTTTCATCCCGTCACGGAGCTAATGCGACGCGCAATTATATTTTGTTGTACACAGATAATCCGATCAATGATGAAAAGGAAGATGCTCGTTAATAATAAAATTGAGTCTCCAACGGAAGAATTTAGTAAATAGTTTCTCTTTCATTCTTGTGTGTAGTCGGATGTTAATGTCATGGAACTTCCCTATATAGTCGGTATGTTGCAATCAGTCGAATAATTCTGTTGCAAGATGCATGAGGGGGATTCGACCGCGAGACGAATCATGTGCTAAATGTGAACGCGAAAGTGAAATCCTCGGATCATTCTGTCGATCACGTTCCCCGTAAGGCTAAAAGAGTCTTAATCTACAATCCACGAGTTTTCTAAAGAGATTTACCCTCTCAGAATGGATTTCTAATCCTTTCTGAGACGGACAAGATAAAAAAAATATTCTTGACATACTTAATTATTATCGCAGCCTTATGCAATATAAAAATACAACTAATATTTAATTCATATAAAAATACAATATTAAGTCAACAATAAAATTAACTTATTGTCTTGAGATAAAAATTTAACGTATATAAATTTTATTTATTTTTGTTTAAAATAAATCTTTATCACACAATATAACACATGATGCTGGCACCGTAGTATTTGGCACGAAATTTACAAACTGATATCCAAGATTTTCTTTTAGATTAAACTTTTTTCATTTAAGAGTAAATATTCCTCAGTTGCACTAATAATAAACAATAAATATGACTATTCTTACATCGATCTTACTTTATGATATAGGATTAATTGGAATCTTTTCGATAAGTGTACGAATTTTAAGAAGTGACTAAACGCGAAATAATTTTATATACTTAAAAATTTGGATGTATTCAACTTTTTACACGAAACATTTAATTTTTATATTAAAAATGTAAATGGCGATTTTTTTTTAAATATATATTTATTTAGGACAATAAATTGTATTTAATACTTTTCTTTATATCTAAATATATTCATGATTTCATGTATTTATTATTAAAATTCGTGATCTAAAGAGAAATTGTGCACTACTACTAAACTTCGAACGTGATGTTTTTTGTAATCGTCAGATTCTTCATTGATTTCGCCGCGTTACTTGAAGTCGAATTAATTGCTTAATCTAACGATTATAATTTTATCCTGATAATTTAATGAATAATTTCTATACGATAGTATAGGAATTAGTCGAAACTTTTTTATTTGATAAATTATTTGTGGTTATTCTTGTCAGTTCGATGTTCGCACTTGAAGGTTGCTTTCAACACATTAAGCATAAGGAAGCGATCGTTTCTGACACGTCGCTGCAGTTTGCATGCTACACAAGGTGATAGATTAGTACATTGCTAATTTCCTACGCATGGCTAATTTGCCCTGTGAATTCACTCGTGTCCTGGAATAAATATTACGTTTTCATTTGTTCGTTCGATATAGATACGAACGTCGCGTGAGGCATTTTTCGTCGTGAAATTTTTACTCGTTCTTTTTCCTCTCACAATGACGTTAAGTACCAAAGTTAACGTTTGCCTTTGAGCACTTCGCAGCCACTTCTGCGCCTTCGAGGCGTGCCACGAGGCAACAAAAAGGGAGATTATACCTTGCGTGACTAGTCGTTCGGCAAACGACACTCGTTTTACACGCATGCATTCCTCCCGTCCACACCTCTTGAAAATCTGAGACACGATAATAAAATCAAGTAAATAGTTAAAATTTTCTACTCGCTTCATTATAAATAGTGTAGAAAAAGATCAGATTCGGATAAAAGCCGTTTGTGTAACAGAATTTTTTATCCATAGGGAATCATTGCGTTGTCATGTTTAATGATTGATATTGCTTTTGTATAATAAATGATCGATACCTTCGAATTTAATTGGCAGTTCTCTATCTTTTTCGAACGACATATTATTGCGAGATATCACTGTAAGATAGGCGTTGGCGTTAGATTCGATCATTATCTAGCTGTCATCTTAGGTATTTTGTTTACTCATCAGTCTTGCCATTTGAATAATATTTAGGGCGATGCTTGCGCAAATTACACATGTACGATACGACACAGATAAGTGGCGAAGTCATAAATCACTCTACAGTTACTTTTCATTCTACAGCAAAAGTTAAACGTGGGATGAAATGGCCAGAAAGGCATAAATTGAGATTTAAAAAAAAAATATCGGACAAAGTGTCTGGGGAATTAAAATTTATGACAATTGGGTGTATTATTGGGATGTCAAAATCTTATTGCTTCACGCGTAAAACATCACCCAAAGAAACCTGTCTTGTAATAAAATCTAGATGAACTTTAAACCAAAGGGCTCGAAACGTGTAAAGTTTTCGTTAGTCATTAAAATTTTCTTGGGTCGTAAATTAAAATCCCGTAGAATTTATGTCGGACAAAAGCAAGGTCCGTCACGATAACGTTTTGCTGTGCTACACCTCACGTGCACCTCACCTGGACGCGTAATCGCGCAAGTGAAGTCGTAAACATTAAAATTATAAGAATTATGGAACTTACGCGTGAGATGATTAATGGCTCACAGGTGGCTGCTTACCGCCTTGTTGAGATCTCTCGTTCAACCTGCGGCGGTAGAAACACGTAGATTGTTCGCTTGCGACAGCACCCGCATCCGCGCTTTATTTCTTTGACCTTAACGTCGAATCGTTATAAAAGACTAACGCTCATAAATTGCGAACGAGACTTCAGAATTAAATTAGCGGTCGACAGACAGGGAAACGTACGGGTAGAGTTACGGAAGAAGGCACTAATGAGAATTTTATTAATTATTATCAAGCCGGAATTAGAATTTTCTAGGAAATACATGTCGTTTTGCATTTTTATGATATGCATACTCGATGAGACTGAAATATTCTGCGATTGCTCCAAGCGTGAAAGTTTAAAGTATCGGTGGTATATAAGTGAAACTGAATCTTTTACCATGAATAAATCAATGGTGTGTGTTTCGCGGCTGTTGTACGGGTTCTCTGGTAAAAGTCGCATTATTACACACGCGACGTTATTCTAATTAGCTGCTATTAATACTAAGGTAAACTTGGCGTTACAAACGTGAACGAAGGAGTAAGTCGGGTCGTTTCCAGTTATATACGGAGCACCGCGCACCGCAGTCTGTCGAACATAAAAACGAAACCGAAAGAAAACGATACCGACATACACTTAAACGCCTGGCAAAAACCGGAATAATCAAACATATAGGGTGTCCTGGACACACCGTCATTTTATTTTTAATGCGATAAATTCTGTGATCTTACGAAAGTAGACTTCTTTTTTCTAAACGAGAGTCGAGAGATACTTCCGTATCGGAGAAATTGTGTAATTATGCGTGACGCGCGCTATTGTTGAGCTGCATCTTCAAATGCAGGTAAAGTTAATACCTGCTATCTCAGAGAGCACAGGGATTCTCACGGATAACAATTACTATGTAGTTAACGTAGAATATCAGCTGGTGAGCGTTCGGAAAGACTTTTTATCTAATGCGATATTTTCTTCAGTTACTTTCGACATGGGATGCATTTACATGGGAACAATACTGCCCTTCGTTTCCCAACTGGTAATGAGGTTGTAGAACTCCGTTTTTTGCATTACATAAAACTTGGATGGCTATCAAGCTTATTAAGTTATTTGCGGTGAACGGTATTGCAGTGTGTAGTTGTACACGTTGCCCATGAACCTAGTGCATTCGACGCCTTTTACCGGAATACATCGATTATTAAAATCGCGCCGCCCGTTAAGGCTCGCCACACGCGTACGTGCGTTGAACTTGTTCCTCACACCGTAGTTCGTGTACATGACCGTAGTTCTGCGTAACAGATACCTTTCAAGCATCAAGATCTTGCCGTCATAAATCATCATCCAGCCGAAGTCCGTGACCAAAATGAATCTAACGTCAGTATGCATGTACACGTATACATTTTTCAAATTTATACTAGACGGAAGTTGTTTGCACCAGTGAATAGAATCGAGTTTAGCTGCACGTCTCATTGACCATTTTACGATGCAGAGGAGTCGTCGGTAAACGCGGGTATAATTAACGGCGTAAATATATTCTCGTTTTTAGTGCCAAAAGAGCTATTTTGTCGTGAATGCGTGTGACCTATTAGCTCATTAGTTCGCTCCAATCGTTTCGTCGGATGCGATTCCTGATTACGCTCGTGGTTCCCTTTGTACCGCGATGTGTTTTCCCGCCGAAGACCAAGAGAGACACTCATCGCGCAACCGTGAAAGTGACTTCGGGTCTCGCGAGCTACGTTGATCTTCGATGTAGAGATCGAAACAAGGATGAGCAGCAGCCACCTGAATGGCGGAAGGAACGGTGAAATAGAAAGCCAGCGAACGATAAAAAGCGAGAGACACGCGTGATTTCCGCGACGTTGCAACTTCCCTTCCATACTCCCCCTCCGTCATCGCCGACGAGGTAAGATGTTACTACATCGAGGATTGGATTATCGAGCAGCAGCTGCCGCGCAATGGACTTACGTCTCTAATGATACCCTGGCCGCCGTTGGAAACCTCTTCCACGTTGATACGAATAGCCGACATGCTACGAGGCGTCGCTCCCTCGTGAAGCCACCCTGATAGAATACCCTCTAAGTTGTTATCGAAAGATGATGCTTTCTGGATCTTCATCAGTATTATCCGAGAGTCGCTCCTCATCAAATGTCCTCACGAGATCACCACTCCTTGGCGTATTGGCTAATGATCTCCCTTGTACTAATTCACGGATTCCACAAGAAACCCACCGTCGGTCACCCTCAAAGAACGAATCGATTTCTCGCGCGAGTGCTCCGTGCGTGACTATATCGGCGTTCAAATTCGAGATCTTCGCCTTCTCGTCGGTATTTAAGAGAGAGAGAGAGAGAGAGAGAGAGAGAG
>NW_017298586.1:653074-676555 GCF_001594075.2 Trachymyrmex cornetzi | reverse complement strand
AGAGAGAGAGAGAGAGAGAGAGAGAGAGAGAGAGAGAGAGAGAGAGAGAGATCGTTATGAAGCGCGTATATCCTAAGGAATGTGATTTAGAAGACAGAGTCAAATCGGAGCTCGCTGTCCTCTCTTTTTTCGGAGCAGGACAATGCCTCGTCGTCTCGTCAACTTAATTTTCCTTCGGACGTGCGCGAGCGCGAATTTACTTTCGATCTCTTCGCGAAAAATCTTGCACGGAATCACTATGGAGGAACAACCGGTAGTGTGCTGGTCACTGTCGCATGTAATATGTGTGTGACGCGCGTTCCGCGTTAATGAAGAAGAGTACCGCACGCCGAGTAACGTCGTGATCGTCTCTCTCGCACGCGTGCGACTAGAGCCGCCGCCGCATCTGGCCTTTGGACTGGCTGGCACCAGTCCACCAGATCGGTTTTATACCTTCGTATCTCCCACTCTCGTGGACGTGCGAGCGCGCTCGTGCTCGCTCGCTCGCTCGCTCGCATCGCGGCACGTCGATTCTGCACACGGGCAGTTCCACCACGGTCGAGAGAGGATCGATCTTTTTTTCTTCCTTCCCAGACGCACGTACGTGGTGGCGGTTGGACCCATGTATCGTGCCTTGTCCATACGAGGGGGACATTTCTCTGTGGGTGCTCTAGGTACAAGGACAGACGGGAGGTCGAGAGAAGGCTTCACCATCGTACCCTAAGTCCAGTTGACGTCGTATGAACGTCGGCCGGATCGTGATCAATCCCGTTTACCTGTCTCGCGGATACAGGAAATTGGTAAGCGCGGACGTGAGACCCATAAGCCGCGCATTATCGTCTAATGACACGTAACGAAATCTAGGAAGTACGTAGGGGTTCGCTCTTATCTCACAGATTCCGCACGTAACCACGCCTCGACACGTGAATTTTATTATTGTATGTAGACAGGGAAAGGTGCGTATCCTTCGTCTTATCTTGACTTCCGAGAATGGTTTCAATATGGTAGGTGGATAGGTTGGCATTTGTTATTCTTTGGTAATATATAACAATTGTTTTTTCTAGTATGTATACAAATTGCTTTAAATGATGAATGGTGATAAGAATAACGTGAATTATGATAATATGCGCAGTGATCTCTTGTTTCAATCGAGATTTTATTAATGATATTATAAAATGTAATGAGAAAATTTTAATCGATTTTGATACAATCGCTTTTATAGAAATATAAAATTCTTGATGAAAAATTTCATTTGTGAAAAATAAAATGGCCTCACATTATCGTTAAATTAAACATTAACTCTTACCGGAAGCAAGTTCCACCTTATCGTATGTTCTTTACCTGATTTTTATGATTTTTATAATTCGGGTAATCTGGACCTCATCTTTTGTTGGTCCGTACATCGCTCTTCGCCGCAACTCACGAACCCATAATTTTCCATGTGTATCGCACGACAGCGATACTGATATGAGAAGAAAACAGAATTGTGTATCTTCCTTGTCATCAGGTCGTCGTTCTTAACTTGGGAATAATCACTTGAGTGTTTCTATACTCTAGCGGCAAGAAAATGTGAATTGTAAAATATTGTTTTGTATAGAGATATTATTTTACATATTTTCTTTCTTTTTTATAATTATTCTTCATGAATCTTTAAATATATAATTTCATCGAAGATAGAATAGAAAAACGTTATATTAATTAGTTTTTTTTTTTTTTTTTAAGAAAAATTGTCACAGTCTATTTAACATGCTTATTCCGTTTATGTTTGTTTGGTTTTTACCTTTTTTTAGAAAATTGATTAAAATCATATCCATTTTTTTTGTTTTTAGATACTAATAAATACTATTAAATACTAATAAATATTAATGGATAAAATTAGAAAACGATCAAAGATATAGTTATTAAAAAATAATAATGATTTTAGTTGAAAAATGTAAAAATAGGCGATTTGATTTACATAAAGAAAAATCAGGTAACTACTCCCGCGATTAGTGCAAATTCGCATAAATAGCGATGGCAGAGTAGTAAACCGCTCGTCGATTTAGTTCTCTCTGTTTATGAATGCGGCACACTTGAAGAAACGCATCCGACGTGATGGCATCTCCGCACCATCGTATTACATCTATGTCGTTGGAACAATCCCGCGCTCCATTTTATGCAACGTTGAAGGCATGCCAAGGCGTGTGAATCGCACGTTTTCTTTTGTACGATCAGACTGGATAAAATGAAAAACGCCGACCGTGACTACTGTTGACCGAGTATTACAGAAATTTTGTAATACCTACTCAACGGTCGCGTGGGAGGCTATTGTTCCCTCATATAGCCGCAGTTGCGGTAATCGTGATTTTAATCCTTCCATTATGATAAAATTAACTTTGCAACATTTGCATCGCGATTGAATGATGATTCGTCTCGTAAAATACTAAATTTTTTAGAAAAGATATTAGCCAGTGATGCTCGAAAGCTTAATCGATTGAATATAAAACTATACAGGCAGAAATTACGCGATGCGGGCTGGAATCATGCCTGATAGCGGTTAACTCTACATTACTCGCGTGCAAGTTTTTTAATATAATTAGTCACGTAAGGCGTTTCTGACACTTCAACATTATTATCTCAATTTTCATTGTTCTCTTTAATTATTTACAATTAAATAAAAATTGATACTTTACACGTTCTTTAGATAAAGATAAATACAAAAAAAATTTTTTTTAATTGTAAAACGAATTACATTAAATAGAATAATATGTATAAATAGTATCATATATTTAACAAAAAAAATTCTATTTATGAAAGAGGAATTTTTCTTAGCATTTGCTCTAAGCAAAAAAGATTTTATACGAGGCACATATGCCTATGTTTATAATACGTATTTATCTATTTAAAACTGGATAAATGAATCAAAAGTATAAGTTCTTCTATAGAAAATTCCATTATATTCTCTTCTTGAACCATATATTAGAGAAAAATCCGATACAATTAAAAGAGAATGGGATAAAGAATGGGAAAAGAATTTTTTTGAAGGGTGAATGAGTTTATATGACCGAGGTGTTTCAGACATTTCACTTGGGTAATGAAGGATTCATGATTTTCGACTCATCGCCTAGTTAGATTAACCGCAACGAAACGATGATCTTTTATGCAATGCGAGATTATCAGCGGCAATCGTTTGAATCCAACTTATCAAAGGTAGCATCATCGGCATCCAGTTGATCCGCATAAAAATACCATGATTCGATCGATTCTGGGAAGCTTCCTGACGTATTTCGACCTTGTTCGGACTGACTGACTCAGGCAATCTCCAGTTTGCGAGGACAAGGCGCGCTTTAATGCATATCTCGCAAATTAGGCCTAATCACTGCGTTCAGCTCTCTTTCCGTGCAAATTAAATATTCCACTCAGGAATCGCGCAGGCATATGTAGCGCTCTATTTCAGACAAGGACTAATGTACCACGGCTTCCTTCTTGGACTGCTTCCTTCCTACTCCGACTCCTTTCCCCACGTTCAATTCGTGGTCCACGAGAGAAACCTACGAGGACGTGATCTCACGGAACGATCTCGATCTCGTCGGGAGTCAAGTGCACCGTCCCTTCTCGGTCGACCTCCGGTCGCTCGGTCGCCTCAAGGCGAAAAGTTACGTGGCTTTTATAGCCCGATCTCTCACGAGTTGGCATCACGGACATCTCGCAAAAGTCGCTCTTTAAACAGATCGGCGCGTGCCTCCATCCCATATCGGTAATTTGTTAGATCACGCCCGACCTTTATACGTCGTCAATTAATTTTCGCTCTTTTTTTGCAATAAAGAGAAACTTCGCTACGGACATTCGCGCAAGATTAAGCGTGAAATTAATGTCGATAAGACATTAATTAAGTAAAGTCAGTAAAGTCTTGTATCTTTCGATTTATATACATGTAGGTAATGATTCCTTTAGATACTTCAAACCCACTTTGAATACTTTTAATGAAATTTTGACAATTCTTTTATACTCCAATTTTTTAAGATATACGAAAAGTAAATAATTTCTAATCGTTTTTAGTTCAATATTATAATGTTTTACAAGAGATATTTGTGTGTGAAAAAAAATTAGCTGTAATTGGCGTAAAGGTTCTATGTATATGGAAGAAAGTGCAGCAAAGCAGAGATATTTACATTGTACACTTGCGATTATGCTCGCCATGCAATTAGTCATTTCTACAGTTGCTTGCTACCCATTTTCTTAAGTATATACCAGAGGACAAAGTCTTTGCTTATGAGTCGATTAAAGTTATTAGCCGTATTTCGCAAGCGGACATTAATCGCGTCGCTGACAAGTTCTGAGATGTTGGTTACTCGTAGTCGGAAAAAAACGGGTACATCCTCACGTGCAATTTGTACGGTTTCCATTAATGGCGATTGTGTCTCGATTGAAATTTAAATGTGATTACGAGTTACACGCGCACGGCGCACCTACGCGCGATTTAACGACTTATGCTCGTATCTATCACGATTGATTGCGTGCCAGAGAATTCCTCTTAACCCTTTATCACACAATTTTTTTCTCGGAAAAAAAGCATTTTATAAACTCCTTCGACGCTTTTATTCCTCCCGAGTTGGCAGTGCAATCAACGCCATCGTATTCCGCAATTATGTATACCGTATTTATAGCTCTGACTGAAAACGTTGATCGTCCTTAACACATCGTGATAACTTAAACTATGCAGTTAATTTTCAAAATACATTATTGGTAATCCTATTTCTAGAAATTCTAATCGCATGTTTGACCGATATTTATTTTTTCTTTTTTTTTTATTAGCTATAAAATATTAAAAGTATCTTAAAAAGAATATTTTACTTCTTAGAGAAAGAACAGTTTTGTTGAACTATCTAAAATAATTTAGCTAAACATAAATCTGAAAATAATTTTGCTAAATTATTAAATTTATGTAGTATGCTGGCTGCTAGAATGTCAAAGTTTTTGCAGCACATTACTCATCGTACTTGAGTTTTCATAATTACTCTTTGGTGGTTCAACAAAATTACTTTCAGATCTATATCTACTTAAGTTTTTAAATATACTTCAGAGCAAAATTGTCCTTTCCGTATATGTTGTAGTTTACTATATGGCATAATTTTTTTATTTCTGGAACAATAAAAATCTCGTTAGTCGGTACACGCCCCTAGGATTTTTTTTTATTTCGGACTCGGTTTTGTCTCACCAATCTATCAACTGCTTCCGGTGGGGCAAGGTCGCGCTTTCGACAGCTTCCTGATCCACGTTGCGCACTGCTACCAGGAGGAATATGTGGTCCCACGCGCACGCGGTAAAAACACGTACCTTCAATGGTATATCGATCTTTTTCGATCGCGAGCAAGGTTAAAAGGGATTGGTTTTGCCTCGCTCTTCCTTCTCTACGTTTCACCGCACCACCCATTCGCCGTCTTCGTTTTGCCTACGTCTTTTCTCTTCTCGCGTAGCGTATTTCGTCGTTCGCCCACTCTGAACCGATATGCAAACCTTCGCTTCGGGAAATTAATTGCGCGCCCGTCTACCTGTCCCTGCTGTGTACCACCTCCCGTGCCTCTTCTCGACTTGCTCAAGAGTCCACGCAAGTCGATCGTTGGATACTATGATGCTTAATGCATGTACGCGCGCCTCTCTTATAACGATGAACATACCTCCTAGGATTTTCCAGAATGGGCTCGGCAAAGATTTTCTTAAGTATGACTACGAAGTAGTGGTTAACTTTAAGAAAGCTTAAAAATGTCTTTATATCCTAACTTGACCGACAAACGTTACAAACGTTCTATCTTGACCCCACACACTGATATTTGTTCACGTCTGTCAACTTGATTCCTCAATAAATTCGATGGTAAACTTTATGGCTTATGCAGATTATGTAGATTCTATTTACTCACTCGATGGAGTTACGTGATAAAGTGCACGTGACAATGATGCGCATGAATATCCAACCATCGATCATCGAATATTATTTGATTGTCTGTGAGAGCGTCATTCGCATAAGTATACAGAAAAAACGAAAGTATGTACAATTTTAGCTAGATTCAAATCTGAAAATAATTTTATTGGACCATCAAAATAATTATATAAAATAATTACATAAAATAATTTGCTCAAACTGGTTACTAGAATATCATAACTTTTTGCAGTAATACTTACGATTTCTTAGAAAATTATTTATGATGGTCTAGCACCGGAAAAAGAGAATCTAATTGTATTAATTGGAATTATAATAAAAAATAGATAAATTAGAATTTTCTGATTGAATCTATTAGAATTCTGGTAGCGATAACCAGAATTTTTTTTAGTGAATAAAATTATTTTTAGGTCTATGTCTAGCTAAATTTTTAGATACTTTAGTAAAATCGTTCTTTCCGTGTAAATTATTCTCATAATTGTGAGAAGATAGTGTTAACAATCGCATAGTTATGATGATTTAGCACAGAATGATTGACTTCGTAAACATACAGCCAAAGGCTATAAAGTATCTTGTTAATATCAAGTTGACGTAGTATAACGAGACGAAGAAATACGATCTAGTTAACATTACTGACCGTAATCATGTGTCTCCGTAAACTCGTCTGTGCAATTGCTAAACTGCCGTAACCGCTAATTGCCATCCCTAATTACATTTTTGCCGACGGACCAGACAGCATGATGATGCATGTAACACGACGCGTGACTGTATGCTGCGCAAAGAATTCACGCCACCGTACCTCCATTAAGCATGCGATACCAAACTTTCCCCTATAGTCGTGCCAAAGACAGTAGATGACGAAACAATCATGGGCGGGTTCAAGCTAACGCCGCTTGAATCGTTCGTAAAGTGTGAAATCTCCGCGACATTTAGATGCCGCCTTCGGTTATCTAGCGCGAGGAACAAAGAAAAAAAATCAATGACCTTTAATTTGAAATGAACTATAGAGTGTAAACGATTCAATTTATTTGCGAGAATAGTTATTATAATCGAATCTATTGAAATATTTGTAAAAAATTTTTATGACGATGTGTAACGCGGCTTATTATTTAGTGAATGCGTAGCATTGGATACAAAATATTTTTATACAATGTTACTGGAGTTCCGTTATCATATCATTTATTCTAAACAAGCTTTAATACTAGATTACGGGCTGATCTTATGTCACATATCGTGCAAGAATCCCGACTCGACTTCCTGATTAGCATACCGTGTCACGATGGTGTCAGCAGAATCGAGAATATAAGTATATATAAGTATATCTTCGTAGTAAACTATACTAAAATTAAAAGCGTTAAACATTTTATCCCATAAGGTATTTAATTTCGGAATGTACCCGCGCGTGTCTGTATTTGGTCATGCCTATATAGGAATCGAATAAGTGGGTCTCTAATAGATCCATGTCCAAAAAAGCCAAAATCGAGTTTTTCAATTAACGGCTTGCGATTAACAGGCCGAAGTGAGCGCGGTCAAACATTCTTACAAATGCGGAATGTAGAACTCTTTATCAACTTCACAGAGGCTCGTGAGTGGTGTTCCATGTGAGAGAAGCAGGCCCCGTCTCTGCGCACGAACCCGGACACGGCTCTCTCACTCTCGCGCGCATTATTGCCACGTTGCTCCTGATTCGATCACGATCCATTTATCTCATCGACGCAGAACGGTAAATCCGTGCACGTGAACGCGAGACACATGATACGATATATTATTTGCTGCTGGTTCCTCATTGAAATTCATCGTAAACGTTTTCGTACGTTGAACTCGAGTGGTTGGAAATCAATCATGAACATTTTTGTACATTGAATTCGAGTGATTGATTACATATATTTGGAAATATCGATATTACAAAAAAAAAAAACAGTTTTGATAATGTAATTAAAAATTTAGCTAGATACAGATCTAAAAATAATTTTGTCAACTTCTACTAGTCACGTGGAGATGCAATAAAGAAAATTATCGCGACGTGCAGGAAATGTATCAGTATCTAAAGCGAGGAGACTTTCCCGAAAGTAAACATACGTAACAACCAATTAACAGAGCCCCGTGGTAATTGGTATCTGCGTGTGCAAACCTCCTGCTGTATTTGCGGAATTGAAGTTCTATCACTGACTTGTGTATTTTATTCTCGTGTGTTTGATCTTTAACGTGCGCGAAGCAGGCACTTTAGATGCGAATAAATATTTCCAAATACATACATGATGGATATCATCGGTGCAGTGTCGACAAATGATTAGAAATGGTAAAGGGAGAATATAGACAAATAGCTTAACTTGATTAAACTGTAGAGGCGAGACTTTTCATTAAAGCCCCGTACTATCATAATTATACTATACAGCATAGCGAACACTTTTGATTGATATTGCGTTAGATTAATTGATTGTGATTTCGATAAGGAAAATACACGTTTCGGCTACGTTATTGATTGATTATGCCGTATGCGTAGGCACACTCGAAGAAGCAGGAAACATTCCTGATTATTTATATGCCGTAGAGAAAATGTGCGGTGATTTCGTACTCGCGATAATACTTCACTGCTGCGTAGATTCGCCGTAGACAATTTATAATCTCCATACTCTTAACTATCGTATTCTTTTCTATTAATTATTGATATTGACATATTTATCGATATCAAGTAAATGCTCGTTCTCAATATGTAATGCTGGTGATAGCTGTCTAAACTAATCAGTTCAATTTTGCATGAATATCCGATTCAGACAGTTCGAAGTATCGGCACGAACCGTCACAATTTCTCGTGCTATTTGATCGGCACGCAAAATCCGACATCCTCGAATGCGTCGCGTATACACATGGTATCCACATCTGGGCCATGAATCAGAATCCGCTTAACTATTTTTCCAACGCCAATATATGTCGGCGTTCCCTCGTTTAATAGTTTCACGAGTACTCGAGCCGATATCTCGCTTGAATTTATAGTCGAATTTTCTACATCGCTTCTATACCTACACCATAGAGAATATGCACGTTTTAACTGTTGTACACGGATATTTGCCATTCTCGTATTTAATCGAAGAGGAAAATCCATCGGAATGAACAGATATCGCGATTCGAAGAAGTCATTCATTCGTGCTGTGCTCATTATTTCACTGAAAAATTACACGTTTTAAATGTTACGCGAGAGATCCTTGAATTTATTTGCGAGTCTAAGAAAGTTCCGACATAAGTATATTCCGGCGTTTACAATGCTTGATTAAGTCACTGCTAAATAAATTCATAGCTACATAAAGACGTCACAGCATCCTGCATTATGTAATTACATCACAGTTTTACAACGTTCGTACTTTCTTCTGAGCTCGTATCACGTAATTAGTCTTGCTTGTACTCTCATTTCCATCGCACTATCTTTTTGCGCTATACTCGTCCTCTCGTAAGTGCGCGTATCTTATCGTTTGTCGCTCGTTAAATCGGAAAGGAAGGACGCGGAATTGTGTAATTCTGCAGCGAGGAAATCTCCGCTGTCTTCCTACGTGTCGCAGACCACGTGGACGATTTGTGTGCTTAGGTAAGTCGAAAAGAAAGTGGCCATTGGAAGGAGAGGCGCGCCTTCGTAAGAAGGCGCGTCATCTTTATGCGTGCATGCACGTGACTTAACGTCGGCGTTAATTCTTCACGTGCTGTTGAGGAAGTCATTGCGTAATAGACCGTATACTCCGGTAGTCGATAGCGATCGACGATATCGACGTTTATTATTCGGAGACCAGAACGAGAAACTCGCTGAAGAAGAAAACGAAATGCGATAAGCGAGAAACAGAAATGTGAAACCGCCTCAATTATATTGATAAGATGACATAACTGACGAATAAATTTATGCAAATCTATTTTTCGATTTTAATGAGAACGGTTTTTCAATCAATGTGCCACAAAAGGTATTCAAATGTCCCGCGAAAGTTTTAAAGAATGTAAAAAGGAACGGAAAAAATGTAGAAATATACGGAAAGAAGAGTTTTGCTAAAATACCTAAAAATTTAGCTAGATACAGATATAAAAATAATTTTGTTGGACCATAAAATAATCCATGGACCATCAAAATAATTAGTAGAATGTTTAAACATTGATGACAATGCTGCAAAAAAATTTTAGCATTCTATAGTAATCAGTTTAAACGACATATATAGCTATTTTAATGATCTGAGCAATACTATTTTTAAATCTGTTTCTAATTAAATTTTTAAACATTTCAAGCAAAGCCATTTTTTTCGTATAAGTAAAAAGCGAGTAATGTACGAAAATATTGCAAAGATGATAAAAATTACTGAAATTATATTATGTTTTCTCTCATTTTTTTTTTTTTTTTTTAATTAAAGTGATATCATTACTATAATAAAATGTTTCTTTCAATATATAATAGGATAAAAAAAACTTTAAAACTACTATTTTATTTCTGAACGTCTATTGGCAGTATATTTAAACAAAAGATCTATACTAAGTTGTAATCTATGCTCAATATACACCTAAGAATGTACTCAAATTTGACTCGTTATTTAATATGCCGCGAATTGAAAAGGATTGAAAAACATTGGTATAGGGTGTATACCATCGAGTAAATCAAGTGGAAGGAGCTGCATATCTTCAAATACAATATTTTCTCATATTTATTACGTAATTTCACCTTTAATCTTAGGTTATTGAGTTCTTTGTGATCTTTTAAATTTCCAACATTGTATCTTATCCCTGCGTGACGTACAATTGTTCACTACTGCTTACCTCCACACTATATTGAAATGTAATTCGATACGGTTGTAAAGCCGGTTTTTAATGGTCGATTACGATAAATATACAGATATATAATTAACAGTACGATGCATCGCGCGTTACTGTAAGTAACGCCCAAGTTACGACCTATATTCTATATCTTGTAAGTTCGACACGGCGCTGTCTTTATAAATTACAATTGCCATAGCAGCAATTTAGTCGTCCGACCTTCGGTAGCGAATTATAATTATGCCGAGGCGTAGCGATTTGTGTAACGCTATCGAAGCGCGATGTAATTAAGTTTTGCAGGACCTGCTCGCGCGATATGTCGTCTCGCGGTTGACGGATACTACTAGGCGTAAACGCTCTCTCAGCTTCCTTGAACCTTCACAAGCCGATGATTAATGAGTTCGTCTGTTCGAGAGTGCGTGTTTCCAAGTAAGTGACAAACATTGGAAAAAACCCATTTCGGTCTTCAAAATGACAGTAAACCTCGTAAGTCTCGGATGTTTTTCAGCTATCTGCGGCGATCGCATTTAAGATTGTATCTGAATTAACGCTGAGGATGGATCATCAGTTAGACCTTGAAACATTGATGCGATAATCGCCCGAAAAAGCACAGATGTGCGATTATACTGATTACAAGATCGCAAGAGATAACTTAGATGGGAGTTTAATATCTCATAATGGATACCTACTTATAGGTGTGTTTATACGTGAAATATCATTAAGGCTCGTGCGGAGTGAAATATACATTTGCAGTCGATGTACTGTTATTTCAAAGGTTATCTCCGTTGGTACTTAAGTAAGATAGGTTAAAGATTTCATTAAAGATTTCCGCAAATACTCTTGCATCATAGGTCTGGTATTTCGCACGTTATTAATGAAATACTTATATTATAGTAAATGTGATTGTATGTGTAATTTCTCAAGTACCTGCCGCCGCAAAGTCAATGATCTATAGTCAAGGTTAATTGTGACAGAGACTAAACCAATTCTATCCGAGAGCCGATCTATCTGGTTCCGGGTTGTAAATTTTATAACACTCGATACGGCGTTAGGTCGGATCCTGTTAACAACTGACGGCGAGCATATGAGACGTTCTATTTTGTTCACGGGAATTTCGGGGATTTCCGATGACTACTAGGTATGCAGGAATGTCCACTTCAAAATGCAGCTCTTCAAGTTTACGGTTAGATAGGATACAATAAGGCAGCAGACAAAATATAATATTTATATACTTTATAAAATTCTGTTTTACATGCGAATAAAATCCTGTTTTGAGGCTTTTAATAAAACAAATGTTGCTAAAGATACTTTAAATTACAGTTCTACGCATAGAGAAAGGTATGCGGAAAGTAAGATTTTGACGTAATGTGTATTTTTTTGGAAAAAAATACAACATATCTTTATTCTGAGATTTTTATTAGCCAGAGCCTAAGATTGAAACTTTTATGATAATCACTATTATTGTGAGAAATGAAAGCGATTATTTAATATTTGATATTTCTACCTAATACGCTTGATTTTAAGTCTATTTATACTTTTCAGTTGTATAATCATATTTCTGTCTGATTTTACTGCACTTTAAAATGAATTTAATGTCGGAAACTGTCTATACTTGGATATGAACATACCACCCGTTTTGAGTCATTATGTCATCTTACGTGATTACAGCATTTTCTCAGAAAAGAAGATGCAAATTGTAATTTATGCATAACACGCGGTCAAATACCACTTTTCTTCTGTATAAGTTCATATGGGAATTTGCAAGACTTCGTTCACACGACCTACTGTCGACTACTCACGCGATCTCGTAGTGTTGTCATTTTCACTCTTCATCAATCGTTAGTTCTAGCATTCCTTTGGAACACACGCGCGCAAATGTATTATTACGAACATTACATTAACTTTACATTACATTTACGATTGCAAAAGTCATTACGAAACATTTTAATAAATCGTGACGTCCAATATATATTCTTTATTCTCTGTATTTATCTCCTAATTCGTTTTAAAATATTTTTAAATTTTGTGTTTTACGTTATAAAAATATTTTAATCTTATAATTACAAGCTTTCTTTTTGCAAGCAGATTTTTGTTTAAGCATTTAGTTTTATGATTAAATAATCATTGTACCTCTAATATTATTTACGTAATTTGACATTTTCACTGAGAAAATTAAACATTTTTTTGTATAATGTCAATTTTCACTTATAATTTCATGCCTCGCAGATTTCGCGGTTGTCGTATATCGAAAATTAAGAGACCGTATCGTACACGTACATAAATCACTTTGACACTCCGTAACATTGTCTCATTTGTTGGATTCCGCGCCACATAACACCACTCATTTTATAAAAACGTGACTTCTCACGTGAATCATCACAGTTTTTACAGCGAAATCAAGAGCCACGATTTTCTTTCAGCTCGCGTGTGTATGCATACACTGTTAGAAATTTCTTAACGAATTTTAATTAACATGTAAAGGAAGCATGTGGTTATGCACGAAATTAAATGTAATGAATGATAAAATAAAAACTAAATTACAGTAGTCTTAAATGTGATGAACGTGTGTATTGAAATTAATGAACACATTATTATAGAAATTAATTTACACGTTAATGAAAAGTACGAGATCTGTAACTGAAAAGTAATTTACGTTAATGACATGTAAGAAACATAAACGTATTAAACGTTAAGCGTTGATAGTATTAGACTTAATTAAAATATTATTAATATTCGTAAATGTAAAAGTATATTAAATTTCATTAATATTATGTATATTAATAGTTATTTCAATTACGATTAATTAAATGTCATTTATATCCGTAAATGAAAAGTATATTAAATTTCATTACACTTAATTTTTCAGTTACTGTAAACTTAAATCTCATTAACATGTGCATTAATAGTTTTTTCAGTTACAGAGAAATTAAACTTCATTCACCAATGTACATTAAAAGTTAATGAAATTTAAGAATATTTCTAACAGTATGTATATGTGCTTATAGCAATATATTTCGCATATCGCTCATTTATTATAACGATATAATTCAAAAATTGTCATTTGTTAGTTGTTTACAGAGAAAAAATAAAAACTTGAAGAGAAAAAGGGAAAGAAAGAATATACCTTAAAAAAATATACTTTTATTCCTCTACAATCAATTGTTATACCAAAATTGCATTTCAAAATTAAAATATTCCAAAATTATTAATGATTCAAAACATTGAAATTCATTTTCTAGAAAATTTTCTCGTTCGAGTTGTGTCGTTTGTAGCAAATGAGCGTGTGTACTCCGAAAAAATAAAGGAGTAAGATAGAGCACGTTTTTCCTTTGCCGAATCGTTGCAGTTGGTTTTACCACGATAACTCTTAATTCAAAGAAGAAGTAAAAAAAGGAGAAAAGAATCCGCTGGCACTTGCGAGCACACGCGGTGCGCATACACACGTATTCTCATAACGTAACACGAGTAGCAAAATGGGACGAGGCGCGCGATCGGTTACACGGCCGATCTCTAATTGGCTGCGATTTCGCAATTCGTTTGCGACTCGTCTGGACCTTCCGTGCTCCGTACGACGCCAGTCACGAAGTCTCCCGAATTCCGATTATTCGAAACTTTAGCACGAGATTGTACAAGTGCAATGGCGCTTGGAAATGCAAGCCGTCAATTCAACTTTGTCGAAATGAAGATGGAATTATGCAAAATGTGTGGGCGATTACATTCTCCGACAGAGAAAGAAAGCCTCCAACGATGCAATCCTTCTTCTCCCTTTTCTCCATGTCAGTATCGCCTCCTGCGTTTAACCGGAATTCATGACGTGCTACGAATTCCACGCAAGTCATTTCGATGTTGTGTCGCCGCGAAATATCGACGCCTACGCATTTGCTTCCCGCCAGCTTCGCGACTGTCTCGAGTAACGGTCAAATAACGGTGTGTACTCAAGACTTTAGATGACTGAATGTTTCCTTAATCCATGAAACAAATTACCCATATGGACCTTCTGTTTCACTCGCCTTGGCTCGTTTACGCGAAATGTCTTTAATGAGGATTACAAAATTTCGTTATGAAACACTGATGAAATAACATCATCATAAATGGCCAAGCCAAAAACGCTTGGATTGAAAATAATTTGGTATCTTTTGCGAATTTGGTAAAATGTAGGAGGTATCGTTTCTTTATTTTTGTTACACTGTTTTACTTACATTAATCAAAGTATTGTGTCTAAGATTCTTCTACTTATTTAGTATTTTAAGACATTTTGCTTGATCATATTTTAAGTTTATGCTGAATGTGGATTATGTATACTGAAAGAAAGAGATACTTTTGCTAAAAAATACAATAAAATATATGGACAATAAGAGCATATACACAGCGTGGATATTGGTGCGCAAATTTCTATATAATTAACAAATAATGTCTACCATTGGGTATAAATGTACAACAATTATCTGTATTATATTATTCGTACATTTCGGTTTTCTTCAAACCATCATCAACGAATTCACAAATACCATCGTAGATGTCTTGACAATAATCTTGTGACAATGTTGAAATTCAAATCTATGTAAGACTGAGGATGAGCTTTTCCCTACTTTCTGGTTGGGAATAGCCGTAAGTCTCTTCGTTAAAAAGTCAAGTGACTGACTAGAGAACAAATTATGCAAAATTAATTATATTGTCATTATATTTTCAATGTATTGTATGACTCACCCTCATTCTCCACAGATTACAATTCGTTATTCCAAATGTAGGAAGTCAAGTTGTACAAAGGAACGAACAAAAAATATAAGACTTAGTTTTTACATTATACTATATATATATAATTATAACATACGTTATCCCAACGGGAGTCAGACAACTAGTGACCGTCAAATTCTATTCTGCGAGCCACATCCATAGAGAATAATACGTTATGATGAGTCTAACTAATCTCATGTCAATCTTAAAAAAAAAAAAATAAAATCAGCTAAAAACGAATACATAAAGTCACTATTTAAATCTTTCTAAAATACTCACATACGAATGGTGCAAAAATTCTGTATCTGATTGTAAATTCAAGCTGTTTTGTTGCAATTGAATGTTTAGCATTTCCGATATGAGTCTCTTATGCCCAATTTTTTCACTTCTAGATAACTTTATCCAAGAGATACCTCCCAGAATACAATAGAGATATCTTCTGGATGAGGTTATCCGCAACTTATCTGGAAGTGAAGAAATTGGGCATTATTCAATTTTCTTTCTATGCCCAAGATTTTTATATCTGACTCCCATTGGGATAACATATGTTATAATTTTATATAGTATAATGTAAAAACTAAGTCTTATATTTCTTGTTATCGTTCCTTTGTACTTAACTTCCTACATTTGGAATAACGAATTATAATCTATGGAAAATGAGGGTGAGACATACATTACATTGAAAACATAACAATATAATTAACATAACAATATAATTAATTTCGCATAATTTGTTCTCTAGTCAGTCACCTGGCTTTTTAACAAAGAGACTTACGGCTATTCCCAACCAGAAAGTAGGGAAATACTCATCCTCAGTCTTACATAGATTTGAATTTCAACATTGTCACAAGATTATTGTATTGTCACAACAGTGTCACAAGATTATGGTATTTGTGGATTCGCTGATAATGGTTTGAAAAAAACCGAAACGTACGAATAATATGATATAGATAATTATTGTACATTTATATCCTATGTAGACATTATTTGTTAATTATATAAAAATTTGCGCACCAATATCCGAGCTGTGTATATGCTCTTATTGTCCATATATTTTATTGTATTTTTTAGTTTTGAGAGCCCGATTAATATTTATAATTTAGTACTTTTGCTAAAGTATCTACAACATTTAGCTTATAGATACAAAAAATAATTTTGTTCAACTATTATAATTATGTAGGATGCACAAGCTGATTGATAAAATATCAAAATTTTTTATAGCATTGACTTGAGTCATAATTATGTAATTAATCTCCAATTAATTACATAATTATTATATAATTATTTTGATGATCCAACAAAATTATTTTTAGACCTTGTCTAGCTAAGTTTTTAAATCCTGCAAAATCGTTCTCTTTCGTGTTTTTCTTTTTCCAATCACAATCTGGATAAATAAATCATTCTGATCTTCACAAATTATTTCACAATCTTACACGTGACGTATTATATGTATAACGCAAAAATTTATATAACATTCTGGTATTCTAATGTCACTTTTTTACGGTACAAAAGCTATTTTAGCCGATAAGATCGTGAAAAACTCATCCTCAGAATTTCGTTTACACAGTTTGCACGCGTCCGAATAGAGTTTAACCGTTCGATCGCTCGTGGGTTGATATTAAATATTCATCATGACGTTATACACGTGGATCGCGGTATACATCCCGATTTAACTATCTTTTTACTATCGGCTCATTCTGAAAGTCACAAAGTAAATTCTTATTTAGAATTTGCCACATCATTGACTATTGTACGCTCCATAAGGCAATCAGGATTTCTATACTTATAATACAATCGTTATAAAAGAAAAAAGAACTTCTGGTCTGTCCAGTCGGGTCCCAGTCGAGTCAGAAAAAGTTCAGCACAATAGCGAAGCCGCCGAAAAAATTCAATTATGTGAGAAAGATGACAAAGTTCGCAGAGCCATTGCCCTCCGAGCGTACCATTTGGTTAGCATTTCCTTGAAATTCGTTTTTGTAAGTTCCTTGACCCCCGCGCGGGCTGCACACACAAGAAAAAGAAGTCCACAACCAGGTTCTCGAGAGAGTATCCATGTATAAAACGATTCGCCATTCTTCATGTTGCTAACACTTGTGGCCCTAAAACACGAGTTGTCGCATATCGCGAAGAAACGGCTGCTATTTATTCGTCGTCGCAAGGTGAACGAGCGCGCCAAGTATTTTACCACATCACACCATGTGTAGAAATCCTTATCCTTCCTCCTTTCCTCTTTTTGTCTATGGTTAGAACGTTTTTCTGCTCTGTTGAATGAATTCGTAGCGGCGCTCTTTGAAAATCCGATATCATCTTGTTGATACAAAGATGACGAAACCGGACATACTAATTTGTTAAGTTCTGAGTTATTAGCTTCTTAGTTTGATGTCATTAAATCAACGTATTTACGTTGCTTTCTTATACTCGTGTTTTCTTATTTACCGCGAACAGTGAACATAACTTCGGCACAATTCGCGACAAGGACGTGATTCGAATTACTCGTCGATACACGCTCGTGTAGCCATGAACCCCTATTCACAGATTCCGAAGCTGCTGCTTCTCCATTCTTCTTCGTCTTCTGCCTCATCGTTCCGTCTGTATCTTACCGTCTCCCGCTGTCTGCGCGGCTACAAAAATGTCTAATTGCGACAACGCGGGTGTGTACGATTGTCTACAGACCGACTGGATGCTGGATATATATGATGGAATCGTATTTCTCTACCTCTCCTCTTTGTTTCACTTCAGCTTACCCCCTTCCTATATCGAAAACGAGAGAAAGAGAGATGGCTACAAGAATTTATATGTTTGATACGTTTATATATATATATATATACGGCTCTGTACCCGGGCAAACCTGTCTGCTTAACGATAAACCACACGCGTGTATACGCGCCTCTTTTCCTTCAATCGCACCACCCTGCGCTTTAAGATTCTTTTATCCCTGGTCGGTATTCAGTAATAATTCGCCGTATGCAAGACATCGCAAGGCCGTGCGCGAACAGGTTTTTCGTGCTTCCTCCGTGTCTGCGAGCAGAAAGGGTAAAATATTGCCAAGGGGGTGTGCGCCGGCGATCATGGTCGCGCCGCAAATGGCAGACAAAAGAATCGTGTCTCCGAACGTTTATCCGACGTAAATCCAATTACGCGCGAAAAATCGCGATGAGAGATAAAGCAAGACGAGAGCTACACGGCGAGATCAGCAGCGTCACCGCGAACGGTTAACGTGATTCATCGCGAGTACTTGGTGCGGAGATCCATTAAACCGATGAAATGATTAAGAAATAAGGGGGTTTAATAGATCGGATTACGGATGAGCCGAGGCGTAACGGATAATCGCGTCAGTGCATAACCGATTAATCTTGCACGAGGCGCGTTTCCCGCAACGACATAAGTTTTTGTCCGTGGTGGAATCCCCAGTTGCATATCCATTAATTATATGATGACCGGTTGCGGTACTCGCGACTACTGCTTCCGCGGCACTCGTTTTACTCTTGCCGAAGGCGGTTTACCGTCACGATATATATAAATTATGTGATTAGTCATCGACTGTGTCCACAGAACCCGGAACTTTGTTATAATTATGTATTACTGTATTATCCAGCGAAGGCGGACCGTCGCGCACGATTTTATCGGTAATACCAGTTTGAAACGACAGTAAAGTGACCATCGCCCTTACACGGGGGGGTCACAAATCACCGTCGTCTTCTCATAAGGGCATCATCGCGAAAGGAGCTGATGACAGAAGCCGTTAATAACGCTTCGATGCGTTAAAAACGCCTGCACGACAGTTTGTGAAAGGTAACTTTGTCCTTAAATGTATCCTTCTTTAAAGGAAAAGGTCATACTTTATCTATATGCGGTTAACCCGCATTAATTTATCAAATACTGTCATAACCGTTGAGGTACACGTCAGTAGTTCAAGATTGAAACCTGGCAGAATGCATACATATTATCCCATATTTCTATTATCGAATGATATCGTTATATTGGACATACAATTATCATATAAGTCATAAATCTTATTTTCTCTGCTTAGATATAAATAAATGATTCATTTATTCATGGAATAATTGAATTTAACATAATTTTATATACTCATATAATACGATAAAAGATTTTAAATAAAAATTAATCATTTTAATTAGAAAAAAGTCCCTATACAATGAGCTAAATCCTCTTTTTTTTTAAATCATCAAAAAATATAAGAACCTAACTAAATTACCCATTTCGCAAAATTATTGTCAGTGATGTAGATTTAGCAATAGTACCTATATAAATACCTATGACAATGAAAATGCTGAATATAAATGTGGCAATGAAAAATACTAACAAGACTGTGGAGCATTATAATTTATGCCTATGGTATAATAAGCTTTATATCAGGAAGTTTTCAAATACGGAACCTCGTAGAATGAAGTACAAACATGCGAGATTTTATTACGAGGAATATTTATACTGATCCAGGCTAGCCAGGCTTTTGTGGCATAAGGAAGTATAATAAGCGGCAGCAAGGTTGCGGTGTATTATATCTTTTTAAGACACAGGCATTAAGTAACTCGCGGGCAAAAAAGAAATTTTATGGCAATGCAAAAATAGGGAGCAGCGCAAGCATCGAAAACATGCGTGTTGAGAAGCCGCGCCTTTTATTTCAGATTTATAGGAACTACCGCGACTCTTTGATTTTAAGCGTTTTACATGGTAAGATACGCCGATTACGATCTCGAGATTTATACGTAGCAGAGATATTTGCACATTAAAACGATCATGTAATCATTATCGCCCGTACAAAATGCTATAATATATAAGATTATAGGTCTTTCTATGTAGTTTATTATATTTTCCTCCTGTAATAAATTATTATGGGATAATATTTTATAGCGAGGCATTTAGCGAGACGAAATGATATGTTTATTCCATGTGCCACGTCCATTTTTCCGTATCTAATTGCTGCTTAACATACAGCAGGTGCAACAAGTATTATTATAGGGGAGATATAATTTTTAAAAACCTTATTTTTAAAAGTAAGTATTAATTAACAATTTATTAACGAAGAGTAAAATAGATTGTATATTTTTAAAAATTATTTTACCTAAAAAGGAGTAATAATTAAAATATGTTGTGTTACAATTAGTAAGCAAAAATAAAAAAATTATATAATCTAGACGCACAAAAAGTATTTATACAGTCGAGAAATTTAGCTTCTTGTTTAGATTCTAAAATAATGAACACGATTATTTTGCGAATCTCATATATATTAGAACAGAATGTTACAAATAAGAGTAATTAATATGTATTTTATAAAAATATAGGTTTTTGAAACGATATTTCCCCTGTAACAAATACTTTTTATATTCATTGTATATGTATATATGTATAAAGTACATAATTACAATAATTAACGAAAAATGACAGTTACGTGTTGGCGAAAAATTAAGTGGTTCGAATTTTTTTGATCAAACATCTTATAAATTATTCTGTTAGAATTTTACATATATGGCAACGAAATTATTCATACTATTTGTCGATCAACACACTCTTCAGTGTATGGTGAAGTATTTTTAACACTGGCGTGAACGTAATATCAGATTCGCAACATTCTCTCACGTATTTTGTGACCGTGAAAGCATCCACGTAATACATAAACGTGCAAAAAGAAAGTAAACGCGCGAATTATATTACAAGATGTTGCATCTGTTATATACCTATCTATTTTTTAATTTATATTCACGTTTCTTTTTCCAACAACTACAAATAAATTAAATCTATTCGTTTTTAATGAATTTAACGAATTAGGTTTTATTGAATGTGCATTATAAATGTTGACTTATGTATATCTTGATCATTTCTCTACTCGATATTTTTACATATTTTACATATTTTACTGATCGCTTGAGCAAATGCGGGAAAAGCTATCTATTTTCTCCAGGAGTTTCTCTCTACCGCGAACTTTGTTTTGCAATTCAATATTGTAACGCCTGGCACGTGATTTCATTCACGGGTAGAATAATATTTACATAATGTCACTTCATTGCTGCCCCTGTAATAATCCGCAAGTATAAAAGAAAAAAGGAGATTGATAACAACGATCTTATGTAAACATGCATTGGTTTATTAGCTCGTTACGTGGCGCAAACATTTTTTTGAATTTTCATCTAAGAAATAGTGAAAGCGGCGGCAACATACAACAAACCTCGCGCGGTTTTCGTCATTACATTATTCCTCTCTCATGCTATTCATATAGCATGTCCGTCTTTGTGCGTACTTTTGGAATGCACCGTCGGCGTCGGATTTTAATGCACAACTGCGTGCGACGCTACATCATCGCGCATGACGAAGGCTAAACGTGATTATACGCATACGCAGGGGGCACGGAGTCGCGACGGAACGATGCGTGCATGATGCCTGGTATCATTTTGCTCATATCGTTTTCCCGCGAATCCATCTTTGCTCGCGCACCATAGGAGGATTCTCCAAGGGCACAAGCAGCAGGCACGCGAGCATTAAGATCAGAGGGCGTTGCACCTTGCCGCCCGTATTGTGCTATACATCCGAAGCAAGAAGATTAAATCGAACGCTTATAAAAAGTACGATAAACTTGGTTGTTCGACCAGATTTTATTATGGTTTTATTTAGCTCCGAGATAGAAAGAAACTGCGAGATATATGTATATTATGATACTTAGCTTTTATTATACGGAATTAAATTAGTGAGTCTGTAGGGCAATTACAGTCAACCTTGATAGTATTCTCATTGGCAAATGCGATAATAAAAAGATAATACAAAGTAAAATTAATCCTCGGGGGACAAGTGCGCGTTTACCGTGTTAATCTGCATTTATCACGCAAATATAAATATCAAGAAGGCGGATTCAGAAAATATCGTATCTCGAAAATGTATAAGTGGTTCTCAAGCCATCTTAAAAGCAAAAGTTTTTCTTTCTACACTGAAAGAAAAGATTGGTTGCTGCAACAATTTAAATGGTAAAATATGGCATAGCAGTTTTAATTGGCCGCTGCAGTCAATTAAAAATGCTATGCTATATTCAGCTAATCTTTTCTTTCACTGTATATAAATCGAATTTTGCACAATTCCAGTCACGCGTTGGTTACATTTATTTTACTGGTATAATTGCAAATGATAGCAGGTCCAATTCAACTTCAATTAAATCATACGCGGATTTATTCTGTATTTGAATTATTGGTAAACACTTCCGCGTTCTTGGCGTACGCGAATCGATCTCTAATTCTCATTAGCATTTTAATAATGTTCAAACAGGACTTTGTGCGGACCGTCGCCAGCCGAACATTGCGTAACATAACCACTTTCTAATTATAACTTAGATAATCAAACAGGGTTTGGTTCTTTCTGTTTTCAATGTTTGCATGGTGACAGTACCAGCTGTTTGTCTGACACATTGACCTTCCGGCCGTGAACATTTTATATGTACCACTTTCACGGAAACCCGATGACAACGTAGAGTTATCGCTGCCGCCGCCACCGCCGTGTCATTGAAATCGCCGGTCTCGGAAACGCGCGAAATCACACGGTTTGTTGTAACATTAGGCGACGGCATGCATCGGCGAGACGTCGCATTGCGTGCACGATCCTACTTTCGCATGCACAAAAACGACAGTCCAAGGTGCGCCTGCCCCTGGTCCAACTTCCGTGGCGACGATTTATTGACGATTGCAAAAAAGTGCACCGAAGGCACCTTATTTCACGTGTACTCGGCTGGTTGTGGATGCGCGCGTGGCGTAGTGCGATTAACAGCGATGACATACGATGATTGGTCTCCTTTTTCGTGCACATGATTATTTATTATATCGAGTATATAATATTGCGAAGTGAATATCAACAATTGCATGCACAAGTCGTTAAGATCACCATCTCTCAATCTCTCAATTGTTTTTCTTACACGTCGCGATGAAGTTTTACCTAGGGTAACTGTCCCTATTAATGTGCCTTTTAGCCAACTTGCTTATTACTGAATTAATTATTAAATATTGTAGCTTTAATTTTATCTGCTTGCAATCAATATCGGTTTTTCAACTATTTCTTTTTCTTCTAATATTTCTTTA
>NW_017298586.1:599812-652682 GCF_001594075.2 Trachymyrmex cornetzi | reverse complement strand
ATCTTCGGTATCGTATGCATTAACAATTTAACTTAACAAAAAAAAATATTTTTTCTTATTTATTCGTGCTAGTTTTCTTTATGACTTATCGAAATATACAAAAGCACACTAATAGGGTCAGGCACAGTAATTGGGACAGTTACCCTACTTCGCTGAATTGAACTTATCTCGTGTTTCAATTCGTAAATGATATTCGATATTCAGTTCGAAATACACGAAGGAAATTATCTGTCATATATTCCATCTATCGAGTATGTGTTTCGGCACGACTCCAGTATCCAAAAAGTGCATAGTTGATCTCGAAATCCGAGTTATTGATTGCGTAATCGGGGCATAAGTAACTATACATAATAAAATAACTTGCATATCGAGATCCATAGACGTTTCTTTAAGCGGCCCCAACATTCGCGTTCTTCTTATTTGTAAACTTTTTACGACGAGCCGTCCATCGTCAACGCACTTAACCAGCTTACACACGGTTCTGAACTTCTTGTCAGATGAGAAGAAAGAAAACGAGATTGTAGTGAGTCCGGCTTAATTATCTATCGAGAAGCACGCCACTAATCCGAGGAATTTTTTAATATTTAATTATCTAGTGCACGCTGACGTAACATTTATACTACCGATGACGTAAGGACGATCTTAAAAAGTACATGCATAAAAGAGCCCTCTTTATAGGAAAACATAAGCGAGCATTAGCATCGATTACGTTAATTACATCCTGTTAAAAGCTATTACCATCATGTGGTAGAAACACTAAAAGTAAACGTATCCTGCTTCTGTTCACAAATTCCGATCACGATGAAGTCACTTTCTCGTAGAGGAAGGTTATTATTTAAGAATCTACATATAATTGACATAATTATTTTTTCGATAATAAAAGCTTATTTATGGCAGATTAAAAAATCGCGATAATTTATTCACGATGTTTTAAAGCTAATTATGAGGAGAAAAAATAATATTATTTTACTTTACAAATAATATATAAATTGATCTTTTCATATCTATTTACTAAAGTAATAAATTAATATTGGTAAAATAAGGCGAAGTGTACAAATATTTGTTATTCTTTAGCATCTTTAACTACCTAATTATACCTTTTTATAACGATACGGGAGATCTTAATGGTCGAAGGTACGAGAATAAAAATCATCGTGGATACGCATTACCTTATATTTTACGATGTCAAGCAATCGACGATTAAAAATACTGGAACAGAAGCCGACATGTTTTAAAAGATATCGCTCGTCTTTTTCTTTTTTATTTCTACCTTTAAACCAATTACATACCCCCTCCTCCTCTCTCTCTCTCTTTCTCTCTCGATCTTGTTCACGAGATCCTATTGATAATCGACAAAATAATGCGGTTGGGCTAAATGCGGTCTCATTTTATCGAGTCGTTTTGCATATGCATGTTTCTTTTCTTCGTTGTAAAAACACCCTCATAAAAACGGTGGTAATCATACGTACGTGGGAGGGTAACTGCCGAACGCGATTGTTGGATGCAGTCATTCGCGCGCGGTTGCATGTACGATGTACATTCGGTATTAACACCGAGAAAGACGGGTGGGGCGCGAGCGGGAAAACGATATGAGCAGGATATATGAGCGCCAATCGGACCAGTTCAAACGAGTTTGAGACCGAAGGCGAACCGCTCGATCCACGAAAACCACGAGCGAAAAGTGAAAGGGACGCAGGTGGGGACAGGAGAGAGACAGGTGGAGTTGCGAGGCTCGGGACAGGAGCCTCCCTGTGGAAGCTCCCCGACCTAGCATAATCGGCTAACAACACTATTATCTCTGCTATACATGTGGCTGCGAAGTGGATTTCCTGAAAATCCTGGGGGAACGTACGCCGCGAGATCTAAATCGAGACCCGGAGGGTATCGCTCTTTTCAGTTGAGAATGATCGAACGCACGCCGACCTTGAGGAAGGCGAGGATCGCGATCCCTCGTAGAATCACCGATCAGCGGGCCACTCCGTTCCGCTTTCGAGGAAGGAACGACCTTCGCGCGTGCGGACGATCGTCTCCCGTGCGTATCATCATCAGTCATGAATTTCTACGTGATGTTGCAACAAAGAGCGGCCCGCAACCATGAAAGAGAATCTAATCGGCGGGCCCTTACAAAGGTCGTTAAATCGCTTTCGCGACGGCCTTCGCCGATGAGCTCGTGTCCGGTAATTGTGACAAGGTATCGACCGTGACCTTGAAGAGACAGCCGACTGACGGTATCTAGCCAGTTCTGGACTCGAGCGAAAAAAACACGATTTCATTTGTCGGATTAGGTTGAGTGAGCACCGCATGATCATTTCCCGTGAATCCCAATTAATCAACAAAACGAATCCTTGTTCGAACGATTAGGGCAAGGAATCCGATTACCGTTAATCTCCGATACGGAGTAATCTTAACACGGTGAAAGAAACTACCGTATTAAGAAAGACGCTACCGTTCTACTGTATTTCTTACTAATATTTCCTGGATTTAGAAAACATTGATCGAGAGAGTTATTATAAATTAGAAACCGCGATTCTTTTTCTTCCCAGTTTCTTCCCTTTTCGATATCTATCTTTAGGAATGCGCGGTTATATAAACCGAATATACGTATTTGCATCGAGAATATTAGGATGTAAGATCAAGCAATAAAAAAATCCTATTTTAGTCGAAGTAGATCTTGGCACATAATATTCATATGTAAATTTTCAAGTACATTTTTCAGGTCTATACACTGCGCGTCGATTCGCTTTGTCATACTTGAAATTCAATTATAAATTGAAGCTGGAAATAACATTACAAGTTACATTGATCGTCAATTTAATAATGGCATCATTCTTATATTAGCATAATAAGCATCTTAAAACATTATTCATATTAGCATAATAAGCATCTTAAAACATTGCAAAGAATTTATTGCGAAAAATATCACTTTACAGTCAGGGTTTGAACTTGGAACTCGCAACTTTCCGGGACAAGCATCTTACCAATTCACCGAGACACGTGAAGGTATTTATCGCAATAACTTATAAATCCGGCAAATCTCTCTCAAATCGACGCGCAGTTTATAAAACTGAAAAAAGTATTTGCAAATTTGCATATAGATCCGCTTCGAAAATATTCTTTCTGTTATTTGATTTAAGCCGCAATCACACTAGCGATTGTCGATTGGATTGCAATAGTAATTGGCGATTACTTTTCAACCAATTAAAACAAAGCAATTAGTAACTGCTTTACTCTGATTGATTGAAATGTAATCGCTAATTACAATCACGATCCAATCGACAATCGCTAGTGTAATTATGGTTTTATTCTCTTCGGTCTAATTTCAACATATAATAGGATGTAAGAATATTATTGATTGAGAGTATTACACGGCCTTGATTGATATCCGGTTTTACTGATTCATAAATTCTGCTTTTATATATATTCAAATATACAATGTTGTTTATTAATATTTGCATACTTATTCGCGTTTCGAGGCTCCATTCGCTGAGGAGGAAAGCCTACTTTAACGCCATTCTTCATCATTCTTCACCTGTAACCTCAGTAATGCTTGTATCCGCATCGTGGCCAAATGATGCGATTATTACATGTAATACACGAGGAGTCGAGGGGTCTATGAAAATTCTACTTAAGCCTATAATAATGATTATATGTTTCGACTTCTAACATTTGCCTGCTGATTCTGGTAAAAAGTCGCGATAGTTGCGGTTAACCGGGAATACTCGGAAGAGAGGAGTTTTGTCGGTTAAAGCAATTGATTTTACTTTGGATATTTGCAGAGTATGAATATCACGCACCGTTTATTTCTCTTAATCCTTTGAAAATAGGACCTTTTCAATAAAGAAACTTAAAGAAAAACTTGTTTTTTTTTTAAGTTTTTAAAGGGTTGTTGAATTGATTCTAACCTTAGAATTCTAAAATACAAATTTCAAAAAATCTATTGTGAAGGTTTTAAATTTTGTGGTATCGCTGAATTTCAATATAAAAATGTTGAATTTCAAAAAGAGTTAATGATCTTCAATGAAGGAGGATCTAATATCATAGAGCTTATAATCAAAATTAAAAGTTAGTTTGGAAATTAATACTAATTGTATTTATTAGATACTAATTTGTGTAGCGCACAAATAAAATAAAACTAAAAACTTGATATTAATTTGCAATTAATAATTTATTTTTTTTTAATGTATTCGCTTTGTATAGGATCCAGTTTGAATTTTTTATTTTTATCAAAAAAAATCGAGAAACAATAAGCCATAACGAGCCAATCGCAGATATAAGTGCATATAAAAATTATTGTGTATTAGGGTACATTGACAAGTAAATCTAAAAATCATGCATTTTTCAGCCTCCTCTCTAAACCAGGTTCCCCCCGTAATAAGTGAAAAGCGATATACACGTGATATGTTCCACAGTTTATCGCTTTAAGCCTAATGCAAATCGAAAACCACAAGTAATAGAAATAAGGAATAACAGATTTCAACTTATCAGAAATCGTGTATACACATATACAGATAGATTGAAATCTATTATTCCTTGTTCCTGTTGTCTGTACTTACTAGTGTAACAATAGTACATTAGGCTTTCAGCGAGCACGACATCGTGTGAAGTTATTACGATGAAGACCTTGCGTTTTCCACGATTTGAAATCATCAACATACCACGCTTTATTGTAGAATTGCGCCAATCCTCTCTCTCTCTTAAAGCGGCAATCTTACGCAAATAATGCCATAACGTCGTGACAAATATCTGTTGGCTCGCGACAGATGATGTCTCGCACGAGAACGTGCTTCTCGATGTTTGTGCCGACTAACGAGCCGGACCTAATGGATCACTGTTTCTCGGGTAAAACACGGTAAACCCAGTGATTTTCATACTACTCACGAGATCTGGCGCAATATCATTCCTAATGCGGCCGTTGGCGCGCGTGACCTCTGTCGCTCGTGGTTTTTCAACGCAGTTAATGCTGAAAATCTATTAGCTGCACGTTGAATCGTAGCCGTAAATTATTCACCAATATGCCATTGTATCGCTTTGTAGCAAAAATGATTTATTAATAGGACATAATCATACGTCGCCCGTATGATTACATGTATGCTTCTTTCAATGCTTCTCTAATATTCTTTGAATCGCATATGCCGGTAAGACCCTGGAGATAGTATTTTTGCGAGCCACCTGAACTTATGAAACGAGTCATCCTTTCGATCGAGCCTCGCTAATTACGCGAGCGTATCAGAATCGTATTGCATGTCATATGTTAGCAATGATAATAATAATAATAATGAGAAAGTTAATTAATTCGATGTACATATTATTTGTTAGATCTTGTTTACTTCTTTAAATCTTTTATAATTGAATCTAATATACACAAAAGTAACTATTTAGAACACTGATTGAAAGTTTATTATATTATAATTGTTTTATTGCTTATCCGTCATATTTTATATTTACTTATTATACGATCAATCGTTATACGTCTATTTGCAATAAAGGAATCTGTAAAGTTAATCATAAATTAACTATTTTATTCTCATATGTGTTACAATACATAATGATGAAACGTTTGTTTACGAATTATTAAACAAATTATAAATAATTAGATTTATTTCACGAGATGAGTTTCGTGGCCATTTAATCCTCCGCAACCACCACGTGAAAATTTGAAGATCCAAACAATTTTTCAATTTTTAATTATTTTGTCAATTTTACCTTAAATTCGGACTTATATCAAAGAAGTAAAAAACATTTTGCATGATGCTGAAACTAGCAGTGGATTCGTAGCAGTGGATTCGGAAAAGCAGGGGTTCTCAAGTTCAATACAAAATAGGCTCTATCTCGAGAACCGAAGTATGTTCGGGGCTGAAATTTTTATGAGAACATCTTGAAGGCATTTGAAATCTATTCCACGTTACAGAAAAAATTTAAAAAAATGCGCGCGATTGTTGTAACGAGTTTAACAATCGATTTACGCTCTTAATACGCATTTATCTATCTAGTGCGTTTTAGTCTCTATCTCGAGAACCAGAGTATGTTCGGGGCTGAAATTTTTGTGAGAACATCTTGAAGGCATATAAAATCAATTCCTCGGTGCAGAAAAAATTAAAAAAAATGCGCGCGATTGTTGTAACGAGTTTAACAATCGATTTACGCTCTTAATACGCATCTATCTAGTGCGTTTTAGTCTCTATCTCGAGAACCAGAGTATGTTCGGGGCTGAAATTTTTGTGAGAACATCTTGAAGGCATATAAAATCAATTCCTCGGTGCAGACAAAATTAAAAAAAATGCGCGCGATTGTTGTAACGAGTTTAACAATCGATTTACGCTCTTGATACGCATCTATCTAGTGCGTTTTAGTCTCTATCTCGAGAACCAGAGTATGTTCGGGGCTGAAATTTTTGTGAGAACATCTTTAAGGCATATAAAATCAATTCCTCGGTGCAGAAAAAATTTAAAAAAATGCGCGCGGTTGTTGTAATTGCTCATTAAGGCCGTATAACGTTATTGTAACACGTTACAACAATCACGCGCATTTTTTATAATTTTTTCTGCACCGAGGAATTGATTTTATATGCCTTCAAGATGTTCTCACAAAAATTTCAGCCCCGAACATACTCTGGTTCTCGAGATAGAGACTAAAACGCACTAGATAGATGCGTATTAAGAGCGTAAATCGATTGTTAAACTCGTTACAACAATCGCGCGCATTTTTTTAAATTTTTTCTGCACCGAGGAATTGATTTTATATGCCTTCAAGATGTTCTCACAAAAATTTCAGCCCCGAACATACTTCGGTTCTCGAGATAGAGCCTATTTTGTATTGAACTTGAGAACCCCTGCTTTTCCGAATCCACTGCTACGAATCCACTGCTAGTTTCAGCATCATACATTTTGCAACATATAATTTTCAATCGTATCCAAAATGTTAAGAGGATATCAGAATTTTTTCAGATTTTTTAGAGCCTAAAAATCTTTCCAACAATACAATCCTCTCTAGCGACTTAGATAGTCATTTCTATTTAAATCGATTGTAAAGATATCACTTTTCTAAAAGTAATATTGTATCTGATGAGGTATCATAGAAGAGAAATTGGGAGACATTAAGAAATTAAGAATATTCGGTCATTTTAGCTAGAAAAGCAAAATTTTTGAATCTGGAGTGCATAGTTAATGATATTCTCTTATGAATATGGAAGATATAAATAGATTCTCTCTTTAATAGTGACAATGATTGATTAAAGTGACGTTCTTTTAAATTTAGCGAGATAATCTCATACGTAAATTATTTTTATTATAGATAGCTGATTTCCCTTTAAAAGCTATTCTTCTTAACTTCAAAATAAATTACCATCAAGTGTCATCGTTGTACGTAATCCCTCATGTATTATAAATATATGTTACATCTCGCGGTAGTATTATGTTATCCGTCAAGGTCGCGACTGCGGTTTTGTTGGAGGATGATTAGGCACGTTAGACCGGTATACCATGCAATGCGCGATGTACGGTAACACGGAAATGACGTTCGTCGGGGAAGAAGAGTGTGCAAAAAATAGATCCGCGAGGAGCATGTGACGTAAGCCTCCTCGACGAGGCAACAAAAAAGTCGAAGAAGAAGCATGGCCGCTTGTTACGGCGATCTATACTCAAGTGGTCGACTTCTCTTCCTCGTGATAATTTTTTCTGCCTCCTACGACTTCCAAGCTTGTGTGTAAATAGCGCAAGTATAGTCTTGAGAAGAGAACACGCGGAACTCGGAGGCGGGTGTTCATTAATACGTCGTTCGAGAAATGTCTGTGCTACGTATACATCTAATGAATGAGCATGAAGACATCGTATCCATTTCGTTAACAATCTGACAACCGATTAATCCAATTACAAAGTGAATTGTGTGAAAAACCAAAAGTCGTTGAACCCACGTGCATTAAATGCTGGGAATCGCGTTCTAGCGAAGATTAAAAAGCCAGTGATTAAAATGTGATTATTAAGAAATATCTTGACATTTTCTAGAGAATCGTGATCATTAGTATGAGAGCATCCCATCGCATTAATTTTTAATAAAAACAGCTTTTCATGCATTCTTCATATTGATTATGTCATGTTTATTTAACGATTATCTTCATTATATATATGTATATATATGTGTATATATATATACACACATATATATACCTGTTTATATATGCATACAAGAAGTTCAATTATGACTCACAAAATACATTTTTTCTTCGAACGATATATAGTTGCCCACGGGCAAAACGTAGATCGATGCATATTTGTTAGATATAAAGCTGGTTACTCGATCGCACACCTTTTAAGTTCGTCACACTCTCCTTTCTACAATTAATTCAGTTTTACAATCCGTCCCGGATCTTGGAATACAGATATTCTTCAAACTGTGTGTGTATATGTGTGTATGTACAAGACATTTATAAATTCCTCCCTGACCAGTCTGTGGAATGTAAATTTTTTTAACGGCGAATGCACGCAAGGGCAAGGTTTTTTTTACGGTATTCGCGGATTCGCCCGCGGAAGAAAATGGGCGGGGAGTCACAATCAGGTGGTCGCAGAACCCGCAGGAACCTGTCTTGAGACAAAGGCAAGCATACCTGGTCCGTTTCGAAAATCGCTCTGTCGTTTGAAAGGTTCGAGGACATAGGTAAATGCTCCTTCATCACAGATTTAACGAGACAAATAATGAACACCACAAGTTCACTTGAAACATATCGCATCAGGGATAAGCAGTGGAACTCAAGAACTTTAGTACCTACACCTCATTTAATGTCTTCTTATTATGTCGGATTTTATGTGTGAAAGAAAAGTTCTAGATCACAGTCTGCAAGTTTAACATCCTGGATCATTGACTTCTTTTATTATTACAATTGTCAATCAAGGACTCTATGCATTTATTATTCACACTAAAAGTATATTTTTTAAATTTCATTCACTAAAAGGACGAAGCAAATAAATTGCTATAAAAATTAAAAAAGTGATGAAAGACTATTATATTTCATTCATATAAAGGTCATAATTAATTATTGAAATGTCAAAGAATTTCCGAATTTTATGTTTTATTTAAAAAATATAATTAATCTCTAAAAAAAAAAATAAAAAAATGTTATTAACACTACATTGAGAGAAATGTTTAATATACCGAAAAAATTGTATTCTTAACTTAAGAATATCTTGCACTTACGTATAATAGATGTTTTCCTCTAAAATAAGCGTCAAAACGATCTTCTTAATTTAAGAGGGAAATCATTTAAATTATCATATTCTTAATAAAAGAACGTACAGGATATCCTATTTTAAACGATGATCTCAAATATCTTTTGAACAATATATTTTAGAGAAAAATGTTTCAGACAAAGGTTGCATGGTTTTAAGGGGGACATCATCAAAAACTACATGAAGCGCGCGTGTAGCGACGATCGCCTTCGCAAATCAAGAATATATTATTAATTCAAGAGGAAAGATTGTTATATCTGTTAAGAGGAAATATTAAGTACATCTTTCAAGAATACAATTTTTTTGGTGTACATATAATTATTTATTTTATTGTAATGTATTAACAAAAATTTTCATACTTTTTCATAAAAAAAATTGTGTTGTCAAAAAAGAATTTAGTTAGATTAACCAAATTTTGATTAGAATAATACAATTTTTTAATAAAAAGGTTAGAAAGTTTTTCTTAATTACATATTAACAAAATAAATAGTTATACGTGTCAAACATTTCTCTCAGTGTAGTGTTAACAATATTCTTATTATTTCGTTATATTAACTTTTTTGTATTATATTATAAGCTCTTTATTATGTCGTTGTTCGTTAAGACGACAAATTCCCTGCAGAGAACAGTAGCAATTAAAGATATAATCCAGTAGTAACAGTGGATCTTGATTCGTGGATTACTACATTAAACACAACGGGAGCGCCCTATCCGGGATTTTTATCTCGCCCGACAAGCTCGATGAGCAGCTTTGATGTGAGAATCAAATGATGCGGGATCTCTCTTACAATAAGGACTTGCATTCGCATAACGATAATGTTCGTCGCCGTTTCCTTCCAGGAAAAGATGCGAATCTTGAAATCCTCTCGATCCTGGCGGTTGACCTTCGGCGTCTCCTTTCGGAGCGCTACGTAACATAACACCGGGGCTATCCCATTCTCGAGAGCGCTCAGTAATGCGACAGCATTCAAGTCGCGCTAATTAAAGCGATTCTATCATCTCGCGGTACGCACGCGGGGGTGTTTCGAGTGTCGTTCTGTATACTATTTATGATGGGTTTTCAGACGCGGGACTCGGCGTGTGTGTGCCCCGACGGACAAAAATTATAAATTTAAATGTACCCGGACAATAACGAGATACATGGAAGTCGAGTCGAGTACGGCGCAGAGATACTACTGGCAGTACGATTACCGCTAGAAATCGTTTCGTCTTGTTAATTGACCGCTCATTGCACGAACCTCAATAATCGTAACACGAGATTCAGTGAGTGCTCCTTGCCCTGGCCTGAGCGAGGACATCACCTCGAAACGAGGTTAATTGCCCGCGAGTGTCAGCGGGAGCAGTGGCTCGTGCATTCGAATCGCCATATGTCACTTGGTCCACGCCACGCTCCAAGAGCATTTTGTAGCACGCACAATAATGTCATTACAATTAATAATTGTCGTGAACAATCTTGTGTAATTGACGAGACGATATAATTAAAATGACAGACTGGCCGCGACAGACGAGACAAAGTTCTGTTGCGTTGAAATATGGTAACAGGATTTTGAAAAGATCTTTTGAATGTTATATGGTACCTATATCACCTATAAGCATATACAGTAGAAAAAAAACTGATTTGGTATGCAAAATACAAAAAATAAACGACGAACTTAAATATGAAATATTGTTAATAAAGCGTTTCTGCTTAGCGGAGTATTATTACGTTTTTTGCTTATTATTTTTTATTCAACAATAATTCTTTTATATTTGATTTATATTTGTTTGAAATTTTTTTTAAATTTTTTAAATTTTGTTTAAACTTTTTTTAATTTATATTATTTTTTTATAACATCACGTTTTATTGAAAATATTTGATTATGTATTTATTACGATTTTTTTTATGTTTTATGCAAATCAAGTTCATGTTCATACCGGCTTGCAAACATATCACTGAGATTAGCTATTCGTTTATCGGATTTACATATCATTTATTTTAGCGTCGCGCCTTGTAAAGAATTTTGCAGAAATACACTCTTAGTTGTCACTGTTAGTTGATGGGCTCATCGCTCGAGTTTTGTCACTTTATTTCATACATAATTCTTTATAAAATAGTCATATTATGGTTACAGCAACTTACCATATGCGTCATATGGTGCGATTACAAAAACGTGACGGCAGCGAAAGCGCATTACGTATTTCAGTGAGTTGGCACGAGATTTACACGTGTGCAAAAGTAAATTTGTACCTTCGTCAACGCCAATCAATTCATTGTTCTGCTGTCTTGAACCTGCTACCTGTGATCGATGTCTCAAGATTGTACGCACATTTATACGACACGGCTTATACCAGCGAAACAATGAACATGGGAGAACCATGACATCAGTCGTACTTTTCTCGGCAATTTATTATCATCAGCGAGAAATACCGGGTGCACCTCGAGTGCTTACATTGCATGAGCTGTATAATAAGGTTATTTTTATGAAAAAAAAAGAATTAAAGAAATATTAATATTTTTTGATATATAATCAATTTGTTGAAATTCTGATAAATAAGTATGTTAGTTTTTGACGGTATTGCAAAAAATATACGAATGTTAAAAGTAATATTGCATAACAGTATACCACATAAGAGAACAATATTTGTATGATATTACATAATTTATCTTATAATTCGGTACTGTAATTTGCATCCAGAATTTAATTTATTTTATTCATAATCATTTGTGGCTACAAGGATTATAGTAACATTTTTGAGATATCGCACATTACTGCAAACCGCAACTGAAAGAGTATAGCCATTTGTATAGGCGTTGTTCCCCCAAATGCCAACACGAAATTCATTTCGCCGCGCCATGTAGTTTCTCACTCAAGTCATATTGATATACCACATAATACATCAAGTAAATACAACGCAAGCGATGCAATGGTTGGGATCCCCTCCTATCCAAAATGCAATTGGCGGGATCTGAATATCCCCGCTGGATAAACCTACCCAGTGAATTCCTGCATAGCAGAAACTCCGTGTTACCTGTCATCGTCCTTTCTCGTACTATTCGTGTGGAAATCCGGCTTATAGCGGCTATATAGCGATAGTGTCGGCGTCACGCGGTTTGACGTTCGTGAGACAATGAACAAACCGAGAGAGTTGAAGAACGATCCTAGGATGGTGGAAATGCGCCGGCGAGAGCGGGGGAAATGCCGTCGAGTTCGGAATACCATCGAAGGTTTCGTCGTCGTTGCCCATCCCGGGATTACGTACCTTGGTCGTAGACCTTACTCGTGCCACGAGCTCTTCGCGCACTCGCGCGTCTGATTGCATAACGCCTACGATCTCTTGGTGCGCGCCGCGCCGTGTCGATTCTCAATAATGCGCGTCGTCGGGTCTCCTTCGAGAGCTCATCCCACTTAATGCTCGCATGAAAGGTTACGCCGACTATACGTTAGATTAGCAGTGACGATACGCGCGTCTGTATAAGTAGGCGATCGGTCGCGATACTGTCGATTTATCTTGTGGCAGAAGCTGCGGGAAGTCTATTCTAAGTATACGCTTTTGACGACTGTCACGTTGCATTCATTGATGAATGAAAAATGTAGATAAATATAATTTCCAACAGTGCATGGAATTCTAAGAGAATATCGTAGACGGAACTTCTTTCTTTCGCGAAAATGTAATTTTAGATTTTCTAGAGAATAATAAAAAATATGGTAGTTAATTATGTCAAGTTCTATATATTTTAATGAGGATTTTTATTTTCTCCTTGATGAGCAATTTAATGGAACGGTGTCAGAGAAATATCTTTGTGAAGATAATTATCTACAATTTTATGTAACGCACGTAAATGCAGTTCAGCCACAATTACGCGTATATAATTTACGATAAATGCAATAATAGTTTGCGTGGCAAACTATGCATATATACGCAACGTTGGTCGTCCACGATGATGATTTACCATCGCATGTAATTCTTTCTTTGCAAACCGCTTGACATGCTAAATTGGCTCCAGCCTATGAAATATGATGTGAGGGATGATACGAGGTATCTAATATCGCGAAGAATAAACCGCGAATTTTGCAGAATGTAATAAGATAGGAATTAATCGATGTTTAGCAAAGTTAAATCCTAATAAGAAGCGACGCGTCCTTTGCAAGATGCATTCTTGAGTTTTTGCGTGATCCTGCGCTGCACATCAGAAAGATCTGAAACTAACACACGCCTCGATAATCTTTTGCACTTACGAAATGTTCAGTCATTGCGTTGCCGTAACGCGAGAAGAAAGAGAAAGAAAATCGACAAGCTGCCCGCTGCCATTAATTGCTGCTACTGGCGCACGCGTTATTCTTTATACAAATTACGCAAACTTCTCCGCGATTTGCATTCGATGCTTTATGCGTAATAACAGTCTAATCCGTGTTACATACGTGGACAATTGCCCGCATGATGTGACGTCAGCTTTTACGAAATCTCGGTATGACAGACAATGAAGCTTGAAATATCCTACAATGGACAGCGCGAATAGTGCATCAAATTTCAGTCATGACATTCTAAAGAGACGAAAGATGCTCTGAGTCAGTCTAAGTAAATACATGATATTTTGCATATAGTATGCTATATACGCAATGTGCAATTATTGCCAAAAGGTAGAAAGACAGAGAGACGTCTATCTCGACTTTCTTTTTCTGCCTTTTCCCTCTCGGTCTTGCGCAGCCTTATCCATGGTGTGCAATTAAATTTGACATATCTGGGTAAGAAGCTTTTACCCACCATTTACTCCGATGCTGATCAATCGCTATTGGCATTCCAGCCATTCGACTATCGACACACATCTTGCAAAAATCAGTATTCCTCCAATCTTTTTCCGCGATACTGCACTCTTATTAAAAAAATAAGGTTCAAACGTCATGTTTCTTTGACGTGTTATTGTGATGTTACCATTCACGTTCCGTTTGATTAAAGGCTCCATTTATCTTGAGCGTATTCTCAATTAGCGTTTGACAGTGTGATAGCGGAAGAGGGCGAATAAAAGAAGAGAAATGTATTAATATGAGCATTGTATTCCTGACAAATGCATTCAATTGAAGATACGTTTCACTTCTGAAAGCACGCAGTTTGCAACGCTTCTAATCGATTATAATGTCTTGAAGTAACAAGTGAATGAAAGGCAAGGGAAAGACGGCGACCGACATTAAAAGTCACCGAGTATGACGTGACTGGATAATCTGACCGTGGCATCTTGCCAAATAAACGATTCTCAACTGTGACTGGCCAGTGGAATCGTGACTTTTTATTATGCCACGGATTTATATACTCGCAGACGTAAACCTCACACAGCACAGGGGAGACAAAATCATGAGTCATTTTCAATTGTGTCCAAAAAATATATTAAATGTATGCATTCGTTCTTCTCGGTTGTCGAAATAATATGAGTTTTGTTTATCCGATAGCATAATTTTATTGTTCTTACAATTTAAAAACAAAAAAAATTTGTTACTCGTCAGTTGAAGGTATTGACAATGGATCTTCAAATTGATGACGTCAGAAGCGAGAAGACGCATAATTAAAATTTTTGCAGAATATATTAAAATAGAAATATTTTTCAATAAAACAATATTTGCATTTAATAAAGTATATTTGTAAAATATTGAAAAACTTCTTTTATTTTAGAATAGAATAAAATTATATTTATCTCAATCGACAATTGTCATATTATAGCTCATTTTATTTTCTGGCCAGGCATAATTTCATTTTAAATATATGATTATTTATTAATTATTAGAACAAAAGGAGAGTTATTCTATATTTTACAAATGTATTTTGTCGATTGCAAATGTTTTATTTTATTTTATTAAATTCTTCTAAACTGTATTAAAAATATTCAAGAATTTTATTTATGTATTTTCTCTTCTGAACATCACACTCTATAAGGATTGCAGTGAGTAGACAGACGTCTAAAGATTAATATAGATTTTTTAAATAAGGTTATTACTCTTGAAAGAAAATATTTACGTTTCTGCAATTTCGTTGAATATTAAATATAATAAAATCATAAGCAGTACATAATACCAATGGTAGTATAAATATGTATTGCTTGAAAAACATTCCGTGATATAATTTATATCTTATAATCTGTCTAGATATTGAGAAATATTAACATAAAGGAGGCTATTAACCGTCTGTTGAAAATTGCCTAGAAATCAATATGTATATGTACATTATTGCCTGTTTATAAATATATGCATTCCATTATACGGCTTATTACGACACTATTGGATTTGGAAGTGGACCACTGTATACATGAAAAGTCACCCAAATTGCGAAGACGTATATTTGTATAATCACGGCTGGTCGTTGCGTATCGAGAAAACATCGAAGTCACATTAAGTTGTGTCCGGGACGTGCCATTAGCTGAATCTTGAAAGCCTTGTGCGTACGTGGAAAGACTCATGGGAACGATGAAGGAGCATGGGGTCCTTCACACCCACGTTCTATTCTATTGATTATCTGTTGAGCAGTATCCGGCACCTATATTGTGCTATTTCTTTCTCACAAGAGATACCGTAAATATTTTCTATACGTGACTTGCTTCTCATATGAAATGACATCAATTCGGATAGTTATTTCCTAGCATATAAAGTACACAAATTACTTCATCACACAAAGAGCTTTTATTTGAATAGTATCTAAGCGAATATAAAATTATAAATTCTATCACATATTGTTTTTTGTCATATAGTTTAAAATAGAGATATTTGAAAGTATTGTTTGAATTATTCAACATTTTTATTCATAAAAATGTTACTCTTGGTCATTTTAATGTATCTTGTACAAAATAAATAAATTATAACACGTGAGAATATTTTTATCTAACACGTAAATATTGTGATATAAAGCAGAGTATGTTATTCGATCGGAGAGCTTTCATCATATATCTATATACTATCCTTATATTATGCATGATACGAGCATATGACTCAAGTAGAGAACGAAGGATACAAAGTGACCAATATCAAAGGAAACAGCTTGGAAAGCGGATTGTGGGTGAGATGGAATCTAGGTCATTACAGCAAGAAGTATAGAAGGCTTTTCATTATAGCAGTATAATTAAAAAGTGTTTAAATTTTGCTCCTCGTAGTTTTACAACCAATCGATTCTATCTGAACACATTTCATAAATAGACTATGATAGGATTAGTTTTATATGATGGAAAATTCCATTTTGATTTGTTAAATAACTGAATAATTATTTTATGCTGATTACGAAGTTTATCTAGATAGATCAAACAGGCGCAAATAGTCAGCTCGAGGACTTATTGCGGTGCAACAATTGATCAATTTTGTTTATTTTACCTCGCTGCATAATCATTTGCTACTTTTTGCAATAATAAGTTGAAACAGTAACGAATGAATCGATCTAACGAACCGTATAAGCATCACGTTATACTCTTTTCACACTTGTAAGTTATTATAAATAAAAGTATTGGACAATGCTGCAGTTTTCAGTGTCTTATATTCTGAGTTATTTATATTAATGAATCTGAAAAGGGGGGAAGGATACAATTTGATATCAAGGATAACTTTTCATTATAATCTCTAATTGAATCTTATATTTTGTTTCATTATTGGTTTCTATTTCATCATAATTCTCGTGAAAAATAACATATACATATACGAAGTGTCTGACATAAGTTGCTTATTGTAAGCGATGACAATAATTAAACTTTGACAGAATGGACTAAACTGATTGTGAGTAGAAAAGTTCTTTGGTATAGGACCATTTTGCAATTTGCATCTCGGCGTTATATCGACAAAGGAAATTCTACATTTCGATTTGATTTTGAGAAAGTAAAAATTCTAATGTCTAGTTCTTCTCGACCGATATCTTGCGGCGAATTGAAATGGTCGAGCGGAGTCGTGGCAGTTACTGGAGCCAGCGGAGCGTGCATGCGACTTTTCCACAGTCACTTTCATAATACATACAAGCCACTTCCGAAAGTGAATCAACGTATCCGACGTTAGGAGAAGGTTACGCATAGCTAATGCAATCTTATTTACACAAGGCGAGATCACGCTGAGGAATTTCTTTGTGCATAATTTTTGATACGCGCTTAGACAGCGGAATTTTTATAGACAGTTGGCTGGTAGCTTGTCTCTAGATATTATTAATGATATTATGCTAGCGAAGGTAATAAAGTCGCACGTGCGAAACAGCAATGCTAATATTGAAGCTTTTTATATGACATAAACGTCCTCTTATCGATCGTTATATTATACATTTAACGAAGCAGTCACCCGTAACACTATAATTATAACATGTATTAAAGCTTAGAGATATTATTAACAACTGTATAAAATTTTATAGATTCAGAAATAGCAAAGAATCACAGATATTATGTTAAACGAAAATCGATATTGATCTGTTATTAAAAATTCGTTATTGAGACACAGGCTGTTTGGCAAATATTTATACTAAAAACTATTGAAGAATCGTTGCTCTTGGCATCATGTCGATGACAATAAAATGAGATTAAGGTGATCGGCCAATGTTACTACGGTTGCCGGATAATTATAATTAGTCACGCTTTTCAATCTATAACTCCTTACCAAATGTAGAATAGAATGAAATATATTAAAAATCTACGTTAATGACTTAACTTTCACGCATGTCCATTAGCATTACATTGCTACAAGGATAATGATAATGAACAGTCAATTGTATCATGGTCAAAATAAATGTAAAATAAAATTTTATTCGCGTTTTATCCTACTTTATTTCTTAGGGAAAGAAATTTATTTTGTTATAAAATGCCGTTAAATTTTATAGGGATATAAAAATTAGAGTATCATACGATATTGCACGATTAGCACTATTTAGATGCAATGTAGTGATTATTTTATATATCCAATATTACACACAATGCTTGGATACTTCGTTATATAGCCGAGAATCCGAATTGTCGCGAGAAATACTTTGTAGAGGCAATACAGCTTTCATTCTCACACTTTAAACCTGCCACCGATAAAATATTACTGGATTGTTTGGCGATTTATAACTGCTCGAGAAATTGAACCAAAATAATTTATCATTATTTTACAAATAATGTCTGTTCTTGCATAATTATCCTTGAAGAAATTTATTATTTGTTTTTAATATTACAGAAAATATTTTAAGTAATTATTAAAAATAATTGCTTACCCCCCCCCCCCCCCTTTTAAAGATTTTTTTACATCACTTTTATATCACAACACGTTATATTACATAAAATTTATTAAAAATATGCATATTTATAAATTGTGTTGTATGAAATTATAGTAATTGACAAAGCAAATTTAGATTGGGTTAATAACAATATTACAATAGTCGTTTTTATGATTATAATACTTTGTAATGATTGTCGAAGAAAATGGTCATCAAAGTGGTATACTCTACGGTGAATCCCGACAATTTCAATCAATGTTCAACAATGTTACGTGATTCGCATTGTTTCCAAGTGTCACGGACACTTATTGCGCAACGGCGTTTTGATGAGTGATTGACCTACAGGCGCCTTCAGTATAGTTTTTATAAACGTCGAAGTAGCAGACGTTATTCAAGCATTAGCTGCGGTCGAAGTTTACATATAACAATTGCAACACTTTACGTCATTACGTAAGCCGTATAACTACTTTCGATTCGATTAAAATGTATTCCGATATCATTTCAATCTATTTTCATTTTGGATAACAAAAGTTCATATGTATTTATATAATTGGATCATTTAGATGATCGTTGCATAATTATATCGTTTAAAAGTAACTATTAATTGCTTTGATCTATTTTACTATTTCTACTCAGCAAGAATGCAATTAGAATTGCTTCTGAATATTAATCATGATATCAAATCTTGTAATGTGTTGTCTCTATTAAAGCATTCCTGTTTCAAGGATAGTTATCAATCGAATTTTATTAGTTGCTTATATTTCTGACAGTAATGTAAATAGTTTTTGAAACATATGTGTTTAATATGGGTATATCGGTAATAAATATTTAAAACTTGATATGGCCAAGTTTTTTTTACGTTTCGCTATACATTTAGCACGCGTAAATAAATCCAGTTTCAATGGAGTTCGATAAATCTTGCATAATAACAGGTACACGTGTCGAACGTAATACTCACCAACATTTCGATCAAGGACAACTCAACGTATCTTGAAGATCGCGTGGATCTTAAGATGCACCAATTGCACCTTCTTAACTACCAAGATGACCTTCTCAATAGCGCATCGATTTTGGTCGTTATTCAATTTCACTTTTTCGGTGAATTATGAAACGCTCGAGTTGCGACAAGACAAGGGTGAACCAATACGCGATCTTAAGTGAGATTCGAATATAATGTTATTTTGTAATATCATCCGCGACACAACTTGAGGACGTGTGAGGCACGCTGCAAACGCGCATAGACATGCGGGTTTCGCCCGTAATTCGAAGACTGGTCATCGCGGTGGCGATGCCACGGTATTCAAAGATCGAAACCGAGTGTCTCCTCCCGCGGGGGATCGAATGATCCGAGGAAGGTGGCGTCCTGTTAGGAACGGAGAAAGACGGGAAAGAGAACTGTCACGGAGAGGGGACCGAGGGCCCCCCTGCGATCTTCATGGAAGGGGCAGAGGCATCCGAACCCTCGAGTTTGGTGGTAGGGGCCTCGGAGAGAGCTCAGGTAAAAGAGAGAAAGACGCGTTCATCGAGAGAAAAAAAAAGAGATAACACGAGACGCCGCGATCCACGGTGAATCGCTCGTAAGAAACGCGTATTGTTGTGTGTCAGCGCGCGCGATAGTTATGGGCCCCAGGCAACCTTGTCCCAGTACCGTGTGGCCGTTCGCGTTCATCCAGCGTTGCTCCCGCCGTGATGGAACACAGCAAGTAAGCGGGCGGGCGGACGCGACGCATATCCAACGAAATACGAGTGTCGATGAGGACTCGTCGTCGTGAGCTTGGCGCCTCGCGCAAGACTTATGCCACCGCGGCGCCCGCCGCCCGCGCCGGCAGAATCGAGGAAGAAATCCTTCCGCGCTGGTATCGCGTGCTTTGCTTTCGCAACCGGAGGATGCGTATCCGCCCTATCTGGGTCATGGATGCATCTGAGAAAACGACGTTATATTTTGGTCACTCTCCGCTGCCGTTAAGCAGGACCTCAATTTGCATCGCGCTCGGAAAAATGGCGCGCGATTAATGAGAACGAACATATTAACATTATGTCGAAGTTATCCCACGAAATACGCTGCATTATAATGAGCTTATGGCTGTTGCACTCGACAAATCGCGATGCGAGACAATTTATGAAAGAGAGCCAAGCACAATACACATACATTGAGAGTGAGTCGAAACGTCGGACTTCTTCGTCCCGACGTTTTATCTTCCGTGCCTCTTTCATTTCTCTTCCATGTTTTTCTACGTCTCTTCAGAGAGACGCTTTAATACGCAAATCCACACTGGTGTCATTTACATAACGGATGCTTATTTTAATCTAGTGACAAGTCAATGCAGTGGTTCCACAGCAGAATTATATAAGCGTCTATGAGGAGTACTTATCGCGCAATATTTCAATGTGTAAACTGCATTATTTCTATACTTGGACTCTTTTAACTCTGACTATGATGAGGGCGCCCTGTTACGTGCATATATACTATACTATAAAAATAATTGCGTATGTTAATTGTACACATGAGTGAGAGAATCATCGTCTTTCATTTTGTTAGAATAGTGAAAGCGAGGTTGAGAAAACCGCGCAAGGAACAGTACAGTTGGATGATTGCGCATTATGCTACATTTAGGAGTATCATTACGAAAAAAAAAGAGTTATGTTTAAATGTTTCACTTTTTCGAAGGACAAAAAAGAAGTTCGCATCGGACGAAGAGATACATAAATGAGAGGCACTTTACGAGGTGGTACCGCTAATTAGTTTTAATCACGACGTTACTTCGATATCTCGAAAGCCCCGATCATACTCTTCTCTCTGTCTTTATTATCCGAACACACTATAATTATTTCACTATATGATTATCATGTATACAACGGTTGGCATGTAACGTCATGTATGCGATCCGGACAGCGTGATCATCGATAAGTCGATACCTCCCGTGCGAGCAAATGCATGATTCGACGATGTCCGGTGCCCGATCGTGACGGATCGTGATTATTGCTGAAGAGAATGCCCGAAAAAGCTTCTCTCTTCTTTTTTTAAATACGTAAACGCAGCAAGTCAAGCATGTAGGTCAAGGACTGGTAACAAGGAGCTATTTTGATGACCTAGACGAATCGAAGCTACCCCTTTGACGATAAGACATGTGAGTTGCATCGACTGTATATTCAATTTTTGATCGCATACGAGAGATAAAAAGACATAATCAGAGACACCCGCATTTATCGAATTGTTGGCGTTATTTAATGCGCTTGATTCATCACGGTGGCACGATTTTCCGATGACAATCTCGTCCGTGTGCACTTATAATCGTGGTGTCCTCTATTCGCTTGTCTCTAAGCCTGAATAGTACCTCAGGTGAATTCGTCACGAATACGAACGAACACGCGTGAAGCAATAACATTATTCGCAATTAATCGAACAGTGAAGAGAATAATCTTTAAACGGTTAACGTAAAATACACCGATTGAGTAGAGATAGTTAAAAATAGCAATTTCATAATGATGTTATTCAGATAAGTCACTGTGACGCTGCTCGTCTCTCTGGCATAATATATCAACCATTGTTTTTTTTTTTTTTTGCAACTTTGGAATTCAATCCGTTAACAGAAATATATATATTACATCACAAAGCAATTTTATAATGATTAAAAAATTATTGCAAAAACAGAAATGATATTTTCTCAACACTAACATATTTAATTTATCTTCTTTAATTAATGTATCACAGAATCCGTGTTACATCGAAATGCTCTCTAAGAATCTTGTTTTCTTATTTAGATTTATTAAAATTAAATTTTTATTTTATATTGTATTATAGGGTAACTTTTATAATTATTAAAAAGTTATTGCAAAACAGAAATTATCTTCAACATTAACATATTCTGCTTATCTTCTTTAATTAGAGTATCGCAGAGTTCGTGATTATATAACTCCACTAATGTATATATTAATTTTTATCGTGTTGTAACGTGCTAATTAGCAAATTTTATTGATATCCTCCGTTCGCTGTTGCCGTTTGTTAGCTATTGATCGTTGATCAAAAGTTTCTGGAAATTTTTCGATACTGATATTCAGACAAACGTTAATCTTTTTGCACCGCAATTTCGATAAAGAGAATGGCTGGAGATTATCTTCCAAAGTATCTTTTTTTTTGTGCAGATGCTATTCACTCTATCTAGGTCAATGTCGGCAAGACCTATTTTAGTGTCGTTTTCGATATGAATCGTGAAAGCCCTTTTATTGAGAACAGAATCATATCGACGGTAATCGCTCCTTTTATTACATTTCGAGTGAATTTCTGAGTCCACAAGGGTAAAAGGATCGTGTTTCTGACAATCATTGTGGCAATAAAGTAAATTATCATAGCCGCCTACTATCCTTTTACGTTTAATTTGAGTTGTGAAATGTGAACAGGTTTATATGAATGCTGTTACTTCAAGATATTGATCTGTTCTATTATGAAGTCAATTGGTACTTCAAGTCAGATACAATTGATGAATGTCAAGAGTAACAGTAGCTCTTCACCTTTTTTTACCTTTTGTCTATAATCATACTATATACTAGATACTACTTCAAGTTTCATAATGGAAAATATTGAGAGGTATACTTATCAGAACTACTTATGTACAAATTAAATTATGTTAAAATTAGGAACAGGTATATTACAAATAGAATATTTGATTAAATACTCTCAATTGAAATTATTCAATGCACGATATAATATTTTCAATTATATTCTTATTTAAATAAAATATGAATATTGATTAGCATTGTTTATTTGAAAGAATTATCGCAGTATAAATTTTCTTTTGAAAAACATATTATTTGTCTTTTGCACTTATATGTAAATCTGTATCTGTTACACTAAAATGCCGGCTCACAGAAGAGTTAAGATTCATATACACTGATTACTGCGTATATAATAATAAATTGAGATTGCACTCAATTACGATTTATCTCTTATTAATCGGGTGGTTCCAATAAATTGCGCTGAAAGGACGCGTCGTTGCTCCAGGCTGACGAATCATGCACGATTTAAGCGCGATGCCTTCAAATGATCGTCCATGCGCCTTTTCTTAATCGGCGAACTGCGAAGACGTCGAGGGAGATGTTTTTATCCGATCAGGCATGCGGTGGAGCGAAATCGATTTCGAGCAATCACGTCCGCCACAACCATTAAGCCGTATCTCGTAATCGCTCACCTGACGCGATGTGCGTGTATCAAAAAATCCGATCGACGACATCGATGTATCGCTGCGTGCGATTGTTATATTTGGAATGCATTTAAGTGCATTTACGCGGACGTTTATCGGGGCATCTGCATTACGAGGAAGTGTTAATATGTTGCAATCGAATAATTTTTCTATACGAATCAACTTCGAAATTAATACATGGTAAAGTTTTGATTTTATCTTTTTATTATACTACTTTTGGAATATATATGTATATAGAGAAAAGATAATAATATACATATGGAACTCTGCTGCTATTGTAAATCTCACTTTTGAAATTTTGTTATAATTAATATTATTTCTTGCAAAAAATTTTTAACAAAACTGTTCTTATATACACTGAAAAAAATGCATGTAATTTTACATGGAAATTACATGTTTATGACTGGAAAATTACTTAAATTACATAAATATGATTGGAAATTTACTGAAAATTGTAAATTTCCAATCATATTTAGGTCAATTTTCCAGTCATAGACATGTAATTTCCATGTAAAATTACATATATTTTTTTCAGTGTAGAGGTATTGAAATTGTGAAATACCACCACTACTGTAGAAGCGTTGCGATTGCACGCTAAAATGGAGAACCGTCTACACGTAGCGCGATATGTCGAAGGTCAAAGATTCATGCGAGCGTTAGAAATATATTTTCAAGTGCAAGGTTTTGAATATAGTGCGAAGGTAATCAGGGGCAGGATGAGGCATTTGGTTGGACATCAGCAAAGATTAGTGTAATATCCCAGGGAGTCCCCGATTTCTTTTCTTCTGTCTTCTTTTTTACTTCAGTACTCGCGCTAATTATTTTGCATGAAATTGCCTGGAAACGAAGAAACTCCCAGTCGACGACGCTCCCTCTCGTTGTTTCGCAACGTTTCGTAATATCAATTACGCGATACCTGTCAAGTTATACACGCGCATGGTGCGGCGGCAGCGTCGCATATCGCTGTGGTATTATTCCTAAAGGTGTTCTAAAGTATTTAAGGCCGTGTAATTGAATGAAGTCATGCTGGTGCAAAGGATCGCGCTTCGACTGCCAGGTCGAATTCTAGGCCATCCTCGGTTAAAAATTCCTCTCTTTGCGAAACTATAAAATTACAGTGCGGGTGAACGCCCCTCAGTTTCGTTGCCACGGGCTAGGTGAATTTTCTACTCTGTGTAACAACAATTTTCACAGCCCGCCGGCAACGTGTTAACATTCACTTTTACGTAAGGAACATTCTTCACGCCGAATCGAGGTTTGCTCACAAGAAAAAAAAACAATGTAAAAAATACGATCAGATGTATTTTATAATACTTTGGCATGTTATGTAAAGCTGAATTGTTAAACATTGTGATCGAATATTGAGATAATTTATAGCGACTTTTTTTTATGGTATACAAGTATTCTTTCTTTGTATCATATATTTTGCTGGCGAGTAGGAATGGGATTGTGTCGATGAGTTATATGCGAGCTCGTAAAAAGACCTCAAGAATATTCGATTGCACCCGAGAAGCCAGTTGTGACATAAGTAGGAAATGTGGAGAGATAAATTAAAATAACTGCACGGCGCGTGTACGTTTGCATCGACGCGTGTTCGGGGAAGGGGTTAAGTAAGATGTATTTTTAGAACCGACGCATCCCGCAGGCCCGTTACCGAAGCAGAAGTTGGATCGAAGCCGCGACTGTCGGCGGGCTGTTGCGGCGCCGAAATTCTAAATTAAACCGGTTTTGCAATTTTAGCGCCACTCACCTTTGAGAAATCGCGGTCCAATTTCAACGGTCCGAGTCAGCGCATATATAGATACATGTAAGCCACATTACATAGGTATACAAAATGTGTTCCAACGCGATTTGCTGAACCTGCTTCTCTCGATTTATTTCATCTCGATTAATTACGTCCTACATTGAATGTTACGGTGTCGTTTAGTTTGTTATTTAAATGTAATTGCGTAGACGTAACCTCTTCATAGATTAATAATTATACGAATGTGTATGTTTGTATTAACTCGCGCGATTAATGAAATTTATTTTATTTATCTTTCTATCTTAAATTTTTTATCGAGGTGCAGCCTGACATCTCACAGCGCTTGAGACTTTTCACGTAAAACTCGTTCCTTTCGCGAGGTTGTACCTTCGTATTAAATGAAGTTACCGAACGGTGGGATAACTTCACGCGGGAAGAGAGTTAACGACTCTAGCGAGACGCAGCAGAGACTTTATCTAGTTGCATCTACGATTATCCGGCCAGGATGTGGCGATCGGTATTTAGGCCTCGCAGTTACGCAAGTTGCACGCGACCGTCACGACGATGAATAAAAAACTATTCCAGGGAACGAAGGGGGACGGTAGCGGATTGTTAAGCTGACATTGAACTCATATTTTCCGTATGCGACTCGCGTTCTGCCGGACATACGGTCGGCAGCCTGCCTTCTTTTCACCTTCTTATATTCTACCTCGCTTGCTCGCGTGTCTCATCGCCTCTTGGTCACGTATGAACGCTTGTCAAAGGCCTAAACGTTTGACACGGCTGCTTGTATGTACCTACGTGCTTGAGAACGCGTAGAGCGGGCATCCGCCAATTGCGAAATGCAGGAATTTAAAAAAAGAGTTAAATTCTTCTAAGGTCAGCAATATGACACCCGGGGTCATTCTGGTAATCGCACGCGCAATTAAAACGCGTACCCGGCTATGTCAAACGACGTACTTATGTTCTCATCACCTGAAGGAACGTGCGAACGTTAACATTTCCGAAATTCAACAGGGACTAGAGGTGAACTTATTACATCCAAAAATATAAACCAGAATTATATGAAGTCATATATCCAGTTTCATTCGGTTCTTCTTTATAGTTCTTCTTTATTTCATCAAGATAAGATTTCTTGTCTTGAAGAGCATTTCTTGTCTTGTCTTGATTTTCAAGACAAGAAATTTCGTTCTTCTTGTCTTGACCATTTCTTGACATTGTATTTCTTGTCTTGAATTGAAGAATCTTGAATTTCTTGAAATTTCTTGATTTTTTAAGCAGGGCTTTTGTGGCTCTTTGACTACGTCGCGTCTTAGTTTACTATGTTTAAATTCATGGTTTAAAAGTGTGCCTATAATGTCCATTATGCACAAATCTATTAATAAAGATTAAAAATATTTCTCAAATTATCATTTTTAATATCATGAGGTTACTGCCAAATGTAACTATTTCAGATTATTAGATTCCTGAGATTATTAGAATATAATTATTATTATTATAATTATACACTATATATTTTAATCATTCCCGATTTAATTGATACTATTAGTAGAAGTACGCAAATGTTTATACATAATATATTTTTGCCAGTAATCTCGCAATATTCATTTTATATATATTCCTTTACATAAACATAAAGGTTAATATCCAGTACAATAAAGACGTATCGGTGAGTATGATTTAATTTGGTTAGATCAGGGACTTCACTTTTTCAATAATCGATTTACACTGTGTTCATATGCTATTTTGCTATTTAATGAAAATGTACAAATATACATTTCTATATTATATAATCTGTTAAATACCAATAAATACAATTGGGAATGTTGAAACTTAACTTATGCAAAACTTTTCGAATCAGAAATAAAATATTAAAACATTAAAATAATAAAATATTAAAAATAAAAACTATCACTGAAATTCAAGAAATTTCTTGACTTCTTATCAAGAAATCTTGGTCTTGATAACAATTTCTTGTCTTGGCTTGAAATCAATTTCCAATTTCTTGTCTTGGTCTTGTCTTGGTTCAAGACAAAATCAAGACAAGATTTTTTTGAATTTCTTGAGCTCGATGAAACACTACTTCTTTAATATTAAAAAATATTTTTATTATTGCGTGTTATGCCCTTACTTAAAAAATGGCCAAAAAAATTGAATTTTTAAGAAAAGAGGAAAATTTTATCAATTTGACAGAAAATAATAGACTAATTAAATGGTATCAGCAAAAAGAATATTCTCTTCGAAACATAATCAAAATCATTTTTATTTTCAGTTAAAAACTATCCTTTTTGTTATGATTTTAATATTTTACAAAGTTATAACAAAATTAGCATAATTCATTAAAAGTGCATAACTTGAAATATTACCTACAATTTATATTTATCTTGATCAGCTAAAATAACTAAATTTGAAATAAAACAATTTTTTTTCAAACTTCGATTATCAGAATTGTTACTTTAAATTTTCTCTGTAGAAAACTTTTTATTTACAAAAAGGATAATTCGAAATATATCTCTCTTGTAAAAGATATTATGATCTCTTTGAAAATCTTAAGAACGATACAAGTGCTATTTGACGGACAGATTGTGAAGTTAATTTATTTTTGATGATTGATGAGTAGTCTTTACCTAACTCATTCACGATAATAATTAGAAAATCGCATTTTTAATTGTGTCTTTTGAAGTAAGGAAACGATGTAATTAATTTAGATAAAAATCTTTTCACTCGTATACATATATATTCCGATATTTCTCCTCGTGATCGCAATGTAAGAAGAGCAATAAATACGTGCTACTGTATGTAAATATATGTATAGGTATATAATAATATTATATATATATTTAAAAAACTTTGAATATATGACTCTATAATTATAAAGATAAAACAGTCTGCGAAACCGTTGCGAAACGAATTTCATTTTTGTAATATCTTAATTGCAAATAAAAAAGTATATTATCTCACAAACTTCTGTTTTCGTAAGACCATCGCGCTTCTTCAGGGTCATTGCGGTAATTGTCTGCAGCAATTAAAATATCCGCGGAAGGCGAGATTATTGCTCCATGCGTTCTCAATAGTTTTGTCATAAAGATAAGCACGCGTAAGAAAGCTTTTATTGTAAAAAAGCATGAAATAGCGGGAAGGGAGTGACATGTAGAAAGATAATGCTAAAACTCGATTCGATATTTCTCGTGTTTGCAACGTAAGAGGAACAACAAATACGTGCTACTATATGGCCAATTATCGCTTTACCGGTTTGTATACAATCCTGCCACACAATTGCGCCGAACCATAGGTCTATATTGCTTAATGCCAAAAATTGTAAGGTCACGCGCAGCCACGAGGTCTAGGCGGTAATTGCCGCGGAATTAGAACGTGCATTTCGCACATCGTATTTAATAACGTTGCGAAGGAAAGTGGTCTAGACGAAAACCGTTTTAAGAGTGGTTATGACTAATAGCAACAGAAACGTGATCGTTCCGTTCGATATAAGCGTTAGTTCAGTCAAGGCGGAAACTTCGTTTGCGTTGCAGACTATTTTGAAAGTGCCTGTCTAATTTAACCATAATTGCATACGCGTACCGCGCATTTAACCTTAAATGTCAGTTTACAGCTGAGCCTTTGTATATCTTTTGTAGCTTGTAAATATATACAGTTCCGAATTTTTTCTATAAAATAGATCGGCGAGAAAGATTTGCAGAGATTTTAATTATTTTATAGCACGCCCTCCGGTCGCTCCTTCTTTTGATACGTTTGTCAGTTATGAAACGTAGAAGTTGCAGTGCCTGCGCGCAACGCGCCTGGGTCATCACAGCAATTATTATGCAGTTAGAGAATGTGCGGCTGACGATCGACGACGTTGCGCGCCTCGCAAGAACCGGTAATTTTGCAACATTGTTGCCCGATTCGCGAGAAAATATGATAAAGCCCGCCTTAAGACGAACGAGCGTAATTTTACCGAAAAATGCGTGCTGTGCGTGCGCTGCGTCAGCCGATCTGCAATTTCTCTTCATATTTCGAGCAACAAAATTGTCACGTTACGAAAGATTCTCGCGCTACTTAGCGAATTTGTATTCTCGTTTCTTGCGGTAACGATGTCCTTAACCAAATAATAGTCTCTCATTAGCGCGTGTCTGGCCTCGTAAATTATGAAACTTAATGAAATGTAAGGTGTCTCATTACACTGGGCAACAAAATTTGATCTTTTTTTTTTTTCTATTGCCAGGGTGAAGTCATTTTCGATGTATTTTTGCCTGCTGTAAACATCCTTTATTTAATTTTAATTATTGGCTTACAATTTTTTTTTTTTAGAAAAATGACGTTAAGGAGGTTAAAAGACGATGATTTTCGTGATATAGCACTGGCAGCAGATCTTTTCTGTATTTTATTAATACCACGCGAAAATGTTAACTTTTAGCTTTAAAATGCATTTTATTTGGTTTGGGTATGATTTTTTGTTTTTTAAATATAGCAATTCGAAAATAGCTCTTTTCTTTTTTCCATGTATTACATAGTTGATATAAAGAATCGCCCAAATCAAAAGAGATAATCCGTCTCATAATTACATTGCAATAGTTATGAATTGTGTTTTGTGATTCTTGCAAAGTTAGTTAAGATTTTATTAAGTGAGAGCTGATTATTACTCGTTATAACCAGCTCTATCTTAATAATGAATAACGATCATAATTGTAACAGCAGTAATGTGTAGTGCAATAGTTATAAAATACATTTATTCTATAAATTATTGAAAGTTTGTTATTAGTTTTGTTCTACTTTAATGGAAGTATAAAAAATTTGAATAATTCATTATGTCTAAGAAATTGCATCTTGATACATAATTTACAATTTTGTTAGACGTGCTTCTAAATTTTATTTGCGAAAAATATAATCAGTAATTCTAAACTAGTATAAGAGTTAAATTAGTAACATAAGAATGTGTTAAGAAAACTATTAATCGACTTTAATTTCTTTTTGAGGAAAGATATTTTTACGAAAATAAGAAATAGGTAGAATATGTAACGTTGGGCATTAGAAATGTTATCTATATAAATTGTGCGTTGTCTCACCTGGAATAACATTTATCTATTTCAAGCCGATCTAATCATTATCAAACCATCATTAATTACGATCAGTGGCATTGATTGATGCACTGTGCGGAAGAAGGAACATAGATTGGGCAGCACGTCGTGCGATTTGCCACGGTGTCACTTAGCCGCGCACAGCCTTGTAACATATACGCAAAATAACCCAATAAATCTATAGACTTCTGCTCATCCTTTGGAGTCCTTGACACCGACGTAGTGTCACCGACTGCGAGCACGAGAGCTGCCGCCGTCGCCGCTCGTGAAGAGGGAAACGAGAGTCTCGCGGCCAGCCGACCGTTCGCCGTCCGTCGTGGAAGCGACCCGGATAAACCTCGCATCGTTTCCCAATACGCGTAGTCTTCTCTGCAACGATCCACGCGTCCATCCGCGCGTCACTCTTCTCAATGACGTGTAGTCCCCCTAGAAAAGACGTTAATGATCCTTAGAAGTTATCGACCGCGAGAGGTTCCGCTCGGCTACCTTGACGAGCATGGAAAACTCTTTCTCAACAATCCCAAGAGTTTCTGGTTTATACGGCAGTTTCTTCGACGCACGTTCGACATTCTTGGATGTTTTACAAGCAACAAAAGATGACAAGGATCGGTATACGATATGTAAAGTTTGACGATGACGTTGATCTTGAATGGGCATTATTGCAAACGATGCGCAAACAGTATAACATACATTTGCGACGCGGCTGTAATTTTCCTGGCACTCAGCATGAACAAAGAAATTGTAACGATTAATGTTGAGTAATGTTCGACTGATGCGTGAAAGGTGCTCGCTGACCCAGATCAATAATCGCGATCCGAGCGATTTTCAACTAGCGGCTTAGTCGCACTCCTTTTCGCTCCTTGGAAGTGTCGGCTGTTCTCTGATGCAGCAACCGATGAAATTAATTTGCTCGACGATCACGGTGCCTATCGTGAAATCAATAAAAGCTTTTTATTGCGCGAAAATATGCGTACACCGATTATGAAAGATAAAGCAGATTAAAATTATCTGTATGGTCATTCTTAATTAAAATAATTCTTAAATTAATGACAGCGATAATTATCAAGCGCGTAATAATAATCACGTGAAATCGGTTTTATTTCCCAATCCGAGTGTACTTCAGCAACCGGCAATTAATCCTTCGTTACTATATCGCGTTCTTAATCGTGGGGGACAAGGAGAGATCGTTACCGAGTGACAGTTTGCTAGTAATTAGCGGTATACACACGTCATATCGATGATATATGACAGGCATGAAAGTAAAAAGAAAGAAGATAATGATGATAATATTTATGATGTACATTGATAGTGAAAAATGCATATAATCTGCCAATTCCATCCATCTATAAAACAAAATAATCACTGAAGACAAATAGATAACCACGCGTACCACACCTCGAGATAACGACCCACCCAAGGGAGGGAAGGTAATTATTAGCAACGTATCAACATGAAATTGCTTTTAAGTATTGCAATGCAGAGGCGAATGTGTACGTGTGAGTTGTGATTATTTGTTGTATTAATAGTTACGCAAGAACGGATGTCATTGTACGCAATTAAAATGCTTGGGTACCTCGTAAAAATTTATGAGCAAATCATCCCTTGCGGATGCATTCCGAACATATTACTCGACAAATTATGATGCGTCATTGTAATAGCCATTGTCGTTCCCGCTATACACGAGGATTATTAGTTATGCGTTTAACTACCGAGCGGCCAATCGTCGATATTTTGCAGTATCGCTCAAAAACAAGATATAATGATGCACTTAAACGTAATCGAACGCTCGTAACGATCCCGTCCGCGTACACACATTTTTGTGCGCAAGCATGTCAAGGAGATATTTACAAAACAGTAGTATACGAGCGCTGTGGCATTTAACGCCTTTGGAACGAGTTCTACACCTTAACATTTTATTAAAACCGTGTAAATAACCTAATATAATGTAAATTTATGGTAGGACGTGCACAAATCGATACCAAATTCGTTAATTACAATTAACGGAACAATATTTTTATAGCTTATTCGATAAAATGTAAAATTTATTTCATCGTATTTCAGATATATTAATGATTTCTGAAATGTGTCTTAAACTCTTAGAAGATAATTCCTAAGATGTAAGCAAGAATGATATACATATAGATTTCGACATTTATTTGCCAAATGATATTCAGGACTTTTTTGCACGTAGGATTTAATCCTAATTTTTATTGAAGTTTTTATGCACGTTTGCTAGGTTGTTACGCCAATTTGATTATAATAATCTGTGTTTTTCAGTTATACACTGAAAAAAAATAGTTTATTTGACTAAATTAATTTAGTTGGTTTTTAATTCTTATGATGAAAAGAATGTACACATTAAATTAAACATATTATATGTGACTTAAATATATACATTCTCCAATAAAAGAAAGAAAGAAAGATAACTAACTTAATTTAGTCAAATAGATAATTAATTTAGTGAACAATTTTTTTCTCAATGTAAAAAAGAATTTATTGCATTACAGATCTATAAAGCGAAAATCCATAGAAGTAAACTTGTATTTTTAATTTGTTTATCTACAATAGTATTGAGAAATATAGAAAGAGAAAAACTTAATACAATATCATAAAAATCGAAAATAATGAGATATAATATAACTACTATAGATGCGTTCAGGCACTGAGAAAAAAAAGTTGTTAACTTGACTAAATGCGTTTAATTCGTAATGATCATTTAGTTCAAATATATTTATATATTTAGATTAACAAAATCTTGTAATTTAAACATGTTATTTTTTTGATTTAACAAATATTTAGTTGAATTAACAAATATTTGCTTGACAGTCCGTGACCGCTACATTTAGTTGAATCAACCAATATTTTTTTGAAACAGCAACTTTTTTTCTCAGTGGGGGGACGTGAATTTTTCTCTTTCTATTAGCGCTATTTGTATCATTCTATCTTTATCGTTCATTAGACATAAAACAAGGATAGAATTCCATAAATAATGTCTTCCTAAGAGAGAACGTATCTTACATCATATATCTGTTTTTATATCGTTATTTATCATAATCGGGAATATTATATCGAGGGATTGAAATAAATTACCATCTTTTGTAAAATTCCCAAATGATCTAAAGCAGAAGATATTTGGGCCTTTTTCTCTCTTTAAAACGTAACAGTTGCAGATACCTGCGTCACTGATCAAAGGTTGAAGTCGCGCGATTGCGAAGTGGTTTATCTTCAACTTTAACGGTTTTTTTTTATAATGGAATTAAAATGCTCTCCCCTTCTCTCTCTCTCTCTCTCTCTCTCTCTCTCGCGTTAAAAACGTATAGCCTCGATAGAATTTACATGACTCTTTTATTTTTAATGAAAGTTATATGTATTAATAAAATTTTTTATCGTATTTAAAAATCCGAAGTAGGTATCAATATATACACAATTTATTTAGCATCCTTTGTATTAAATTTTTTTACGAAGAAACATGTTGTGACATAAACCTTTATATGTCTTTATATCTTTATATATGTATCTTTTCATTTAAAATTTAATTAACACCGATTTTTGTTAGATAAAAAAGTTCATTGAGGAAGTGGTTGCCAAATGCTTCTGTATTAGAATATGATTAGATAATGTATATTTGAAAATAACCGGAAATGTCGGTTTACATTTACCTGCTGATAATAATCTACAATTTTTATCACTGCTAAACCTTTTATAACCATATATCTCTTTATATACTCTTTCGCTTTCAAATCAGTTGGATAGGCACAATTGAACAAAACTGAAAAAATGCGTGATTCTTATAACAAGTCAACGATAGGCATTCGCTTGCTCTGAGAACAATGGTCATCAGCGGCACGGTTTGCGTAAGCATAGTTAACGGGGTTGCGATTGCTCGCGCAGTTTTCGCGTGCTATACATAACAGGCTGTGCACGCGGGTGGTCCCTTTAACAAGGCACCGGAAAAGGCATTCTTCTCGATTCTAAGCACCGATAATTCGAATATTCCTGCGAGCTCGTACCTATTCATGCTACTGTGGTATTTCTCTACGTATCACAGCACATACTCTCTCTCGCTTCTAATAATACAACACCCTTTCATAATACAATCTCAAACGATGAAGTAGAGTTCTAACAAGATACGTTAAAGTCATTAGATTTAAATAATACTTATTAAATATTATTTTATTAATATTTTGTTTCCTTGCTTCAAAAATGACACAACTAAAAAAATTGATTATTACCATGTTATTATCAAGAGTTAATTAGATAAAGGTTATTCTGTCAATCATCAATCAAAAGCAAACTAACTTAACTAATTTAACATAAAAGTGACACATTTTGAGTTGTGTTATTTTTTGTAAATAAAAAGGAGTCTTCTACAGAGAACATTTATAGAGTTAAGATAGTTTGGTGATCGAAGTTTGAAGAAATTTTATTTTGAATTCAGTCGTTAGCTGATGATGGTAAATATAAACTGTTGGTGATATTTCGAGTTATGTCTTTAATATGTACTTTTAATATGAATTATTGCAGATTTTTTATATAATTTATTATATAATTTTGTAGAATTATCAAAATTGTCACAACTCAAAGAAAAAGATCTTTAAGGATTGTGAAATAAAGATGATAAAAACGACATTTGATCATCTTTTTCAGAATAAGAACACATTCTTTTTACCGATATTATTTGATTAGTCAATAATTTTCCGTTAAGTAGAAAAATAATTTTTCCTCTTTTCTGAAAAAGGAGAAAACTATTTTACAAAGAAACAATTAATTGAACTGTGTCGCTTTTGAAGTAAGGATACGATATGTTTAGTTTACTGACTAATAATAATGAACAACTTATGAATTACACGAGATACGCTCGCAAGTATATACCGAGTCTTTGAAATTATAGCTTTCGATGCAAATTACGTAAGCAGAATACGAAGACCAATAGAATTACTAATATTTTTATAGCGCAAGAGATCGTAGCTTCGATCGTCGATTGCCTAAGTCCTAAGCGATACGAGAGGATCGCGTCAAGGGAGTCGCATACTCATTTCACTTCCCTTTTTGACTTAGCATCTTGAAGCTCCCTATCTCCGCTTGGTCCTCCTTCATCTTTCGATTTCACTTTTGGCGGTCGCGGCACACCATTCCTCTCTCCCGCGCGCGTACCCTCTTTCCTTCTCTCGGTCTCCTTCTCTTGGTAATTGCGTAAGTAGCGCGTATGCGCGTCGGCAGCAACGATCTGCTACGCGCTCGCCGCTCGCGGCGCCCAGGCCGCACGCGCGCCTCCGAACGAGAAGGACCATTACACCAGGGCGCAATTTGCAAAACGCGCAATTCGCCGCAAATCCGCGAAAGTAGAGCGATTCTTATTACTGTTCATCTAGCAGCGGCCGAGCAATTTTCACGTGTGCATTATTCGCTTGTCTATCCGTATTTATTCTTTTTACGTCGAAAAACTTCATTTCTCTCGTGAAAATCTTAACGTATATCAATCAACTCGGCCTCGTGATTAACGTCGTATTGCGTTATTCATATGCGTTGCGCAACATTTATGAGAATTATGAAGATAACACTTGTTCCGTCTTGTTCATATTTCTTTACGTGTGGATACTTGAATCTTTTCATAGTATATAACTATAATGAACAGGAACAAGTTTCGTAAGGTAAATTTCTCGTATAAATATTAGTAAAAAGTTTGACAGAAGCATCTGTGCTATCCGAATCGTACGTTATTACTACTGCCTTAAAACTGCAGTGAGGTTTGAGTGAGTTATGACTAAGCACGCGTAATTGATACGGGATACGGGATAAAGTCATCGCGCATCTAAAGCGAACAAATCGGTAATAAGTCAGCGACCATCTACGGCCAAGTATGTTCACGCGAAATTATCTGAGATTACAACACTGCGCTTTCTCAAACTGGAGTAGAGAGTCTTATTATTGCTCGAGTTCCTTATACACACGAGACAGAGTGCTTATTTTCGTACCGTTGCTCGCTTTTGTTGCCTTTCACGATCACGTATAAAGCATTATCTGCTTGATAATGTAACTGATCTGTCGTAACTCACAAATTTCTGTTTACGTGAACAATTTGCTTGCGAAGTCAAGAAGAGATCACATTTGTCGAAAGTTAGTCTTGTCCGTTCACACTTCGTCAAGGATGTTGTCGACTAGCGATAGAAATTTTTAAGTGATGGCGTATTTAATCGCTTGCTTTGAATACAATTTCATCTATGCTAATATCGAATTTCATATTAGAATTAGCATATAGCCCCTCAAATATACAGTCCGATCGAGTAGTAAATATATCGTTTGATTCTTTCCATAAAAATTTTTTATTTTTTAGGGAAAGGAAGGGATAAACAGTCGTTGATTTTGAACATTGTAAAATAGAAACCGCTTGATATATGTACGATGATCTCAGAATACCTTCATCGTGAGACACGCAAATTTATCTACGTCTTTATCGTCTTATTTTTTTTTCTTTGACATAAGATCACTGTTTACGCCACTGACATCGATGGTGATGCCGATGGCGAATCAAGGTGAAGAGGGGAATCGCGAGGACGCGAAAAGCGCGAGAAGCAGTCACCACGGGAGAGGTGATGGAAGTGGAGAGGAGGCCGCGGGAGTGAGAGACGGACGAGAGGCAAGGCCGTTCTTTGACCCGAAACGTGGTCAGCTCGGCGCCAATTTTTCGGGAGGAACCGGTCTCACCCGGCCCCCTGGAATTTTGACTGGCGCGCACACCGCCGCTGTTACCACTGGACCACGATTTCGCCGAGAATACCGAGGGCGACACGTTGGTATCATCATGGTAGTGAAGCTGCACCTGCCTCTCCCCGCCGACGATGTCCCGCGAACGATCGCGCCTGGGTGTCGCGACGAAGCTCCAAACGATTAATATTAAAAGAATTCTCTGCCTCGCGAATCTCGTCAATCAACGATTATTGAGAGTAGAAAATATGGAGAAAGATCAACACGCCTCATGGACTGTTTAATAACTGTTTGGGCTGCAGGGATAAAAATTATAATTTCCTAACTTTTTTTCCGGTTTTAATATAAAGTCGATCGGTTTGGACTACCGTTTATGCTTTAATTGTGGAAAAGGATTTTAAATCTGTAAAGAGTTAAGAAAATACTCGCATTTGGTCGGTAAGACAGACGATTTTAGTATCCCCTTGAAACCAAGTGTTTCAGATAAAAGTTGCTTAGTTACTAAAGAGAAAAATGGTTGCCTTGATTGACCTTGAGAAAATGTCCTTGAGGTTAGATCGAGATTACCTAAAATTTTTTTAATTGAAACTCCTTTTTTTTTATTTCATATTTATATAATTGACTGCAAGATTTTTTATAACACTATAATAAAGTATTTTTTCATTAAGTATTTAGAAGTTATGAGGCTTGAAAGTTAACAAATCAATATGCTTAGTTAATCCACTATCTTAAAGCAATTAAATTTGAAATGAAGAGAAGATGATGACCTTAGTTGGTACATTGTCCTCAAGCTCATATTCTCTTCGTACTTTAGTATGTTTTGAGAAGGTTTTGAAATCAGCTACATAAATATGAAAGAAAAAAAATGGAGGTTTTAATTTAAAAAATTTTAAATAATCTTGATCTAATCTTAAGAGGACATCTTCTCAAGGTTAACCAAAATCACTATCTTCTTTCTTTCTAGTAACTGAGCAACTTTTGTCTAAAATCCTAGAGAATTGATTAAAATGAACAACCTTAATATATGTATCTGCAATAAGACGATTATTGCTTAATTCACCGCCGGATGTACCTAACATCTAATCTTATCGAATACCTCTGGTCTTATTCTTCACGATTTCGCGTGAACGTGAATTGCGTGTTACATCCGCTTATTTATGAAGGTAAATATATTAATGATTGAAGTAAAGTAACGCTCGACCTACATTAGCCCGATTCCAGATTGTGGTGTGAAGAAATATTTACCTACGGCCTCCCGCCTCTCCGATTTACTCCTCACCGCGACCTGAATTCCGCATCTACAGGCTGTAACAATTTTTATCTTAACGCCCCTGACGCGATGCACTTTTGCTTCGGGAAGCGCATCCATTGTCGGCACTTATTATCGCGACGGCAACTTCTCCGTTTTAATCTCAGCAAGCGGCGTATCTTTTGCAACATCTTTTCATACGTATAAATTACCCGTCGCGTTTTCGCGCGTATTAACGTGTATTGCACACCCTGTCTCGTCTCTTTCCCCGCCCCTGGATCCGCTGATCATTGCGAATTGCACAAAATCAACGTCGAGAATCCTAATCCTTTCCTCGAGCCGGATACGCGTTCGTAGGCGCCGATTTATCTGTGCCTCCCATCTCCTCTACCTTCTTCTCTCGATCCATCTCTCTTCCATTCGGATTCGTTTCTTCTCGCGTATAAAGCGATGCACACGTGCACGTACTTTCGTAGAAATACGCGGTGCACCTGTATATACTTGCGCGCTCGGTGCGAGAAGCTCATCGATCTTCTCACATCCTTTTGATCATGCCATGCACTTCTTCGATCGCGTTGGCTGCTACTCCTTGGCTCCTTTTTATCGTAATCGTGAATACTACTGACATATTGGCATAATGGTGAGTAACAGGAAAATATATCGCGCGCATTCGTAATATCTATATCTATATATACAGGGTATCCTGTGGGACATCCTGTATATGTATATACAATGATGTAATGTTTAAATATTCATATAAAAAGTGCTTAAAGCATTTGTACATTAAAATAAAAATTGTTTAGACATTTATAATTAAAAAATACCTTCATTGAAATTTCATTCATAATTCTTAATTTGTGATTTTGAATATTTTAAATATTTACGCGTAAAAAAGGCTAATACACACGAATGTTTAAATATTTATAATTTAAAAAACGCCGAATTCATAATTTTGATCTTCTTCATTGTTATTTCATTTTATTATCTAGAATACTCATAAATACTCTTCAAATTTTGTCTAACATCCTGTATACATAAAATATTAATATTTTTTTATAAGTAACTGTCGTAAAATATTTGTAATTTTTTTATTTTCTATTTTCTATAAGCAATTACAATGTGTTTTTTTTTAATGCTGGGACTTTATCTCTGAAATAAAATGTTGTGCTATTATTTTTTTCGTGCAATGTAAATGCAGCAGTAATTATTTACAATAGTTATTAATTGATTATTACAGAAATATGTAAATTGATAATAGATAGGTTTCTGGATTATATATATTTATTTATCGAAGCTATGTAGTATCTACCGGAAACTATAAATTACACGTTTATCTATATCGCCGCTTTATGTCTTATCATAAATACCAATTAGCGATAACAGTGTTTAGTTTTGTAAAAACGTGCCTTAAATAAAACGGCTGTCACGGGATAATTATATCTTTTGCCGTAACAGACTGATTATGAAAAACGTGAGACACCATTTGTATGGATAATTGCTAATTTAAATACCAGATTTTGTAGCGTTATTAACGACGTGAGAACATTAACGACATCTTGTATTAACCGCGGCCGATAGACATTACTTACAGAATACGATATCATTACAACAGTATGACAAAATCTTTATACGTCAATAGAATAGATATCTCAAAGATTTCTGTGGAAACTTCCAACTAAATATCATTAAACGTACTAGAATAATTTTATGATTTGTTGGTAATTCGTAACATGTTATGTAAAGTCAATTTGCCATGCAGATTAAATGACATTCAAATGCTTATTTTATTCTCAGTCTTTTATTGTACCATGTTCGACATGATTTTCCTTCATTTGTCTGTTATCATCCATAAATATTTAAAGATTCACGTAGAGTCAATTACTGTATGCACTTTATTACTTTGCTTCACGTTCATTTGACTCTAGAATAAGCATTTATGAATCAATCTTTATTCACGCTAATAGGTATAAATGGAATCCGTCAATATAAATAGCCATCTTTATACAAATTATTCTCATCGTTTTTCCTTTGATATTTCACTACTGTTTCGCAAAATTTTTATTTTGTTCGAAATTATAGCAATTTGTTATGCTTCAACAATCTTTCCGATAATTTTTTCGAATATATAATCAATGTCAATTTTTTTTTTATTTTCCAATATGCTTTTATTAATTTAAAAATGGTTACAAAGTAATCTGAATGTCAAATCGATAAATGAAGTTGTGTCCTTTTTCTAAAATGACGAGACTGTAATCCATCGAATTTTTTAAATCTATTTTAATTTTCTTTAACATTACATATCTCTGTCAGACGCTACAATGAAAACAAAAGAACAGAACGAAAAATTGGCCTTTAATTAAAGATGAGATATATAAAATAAGCTATAAAATATAAAAGTGGAGATAGATATTCTTGATCTTCATTTTGAAGAGTGGTGATTATTTGACTAATATTTTACTAAATTAGTTGTTTTGTGGTTATTTAAGTAGTATGTCAACTTTATTCGCGCGTATTTTTATTTGTATCTCACAATCATCTTGGTGTCTTGAGATGTCGTATTTATTAATTAAGTCTGTGTGATTATCCGTTGATTGCGATTAAGGGGTAACGCCACTCTAGAGCTCGAAAAAAAAGACGTGTTTTTGATAATTTTTTACGGAGATACAATAAAGGAAATGGGAAATGTGTTTATAGGAGTTTATTATACATGTTCTGAAGTAAATAAACAAATTTTTTAATTAACATTTTTAAACAAAATGGCGGCTACGAAACTCGAGACTACCTCTCGCCGAAGGGCCGGAAAAGTTTCTCCCACAATTTTCAATCTGGAACAAAAAAATCAAAATTTTTTGAAAACTATATATGATTGGCTACAGAAGTACGTAGAGGTTTTTTAAATATTTTGTCAACTTTTTTTGTTATAAACAATTTACGGTGAAATTTTGTTACCGAAAAATGAATTTTTTTTTTCAGATAAGCACTATTTTTTGAAAATTCAATATTTTCAAAATCCCCTACGTACTTCTGTTGCCGATACTGACATAGGTCTCCTAAAGTGACACCCCCTTATTTCTCAGAAACTAACTATTGCACTTTATTAATACTGATAAAATCATGATCTGTTTAGCTAATTAAAGAAGTACAAACTCATAATGCATATATTTGTGGCTTATTTCTATACCAAATCAGCTAAAAACCAATTCTGTGAATCCGAGAAGAAAATTCTTACGGTGTTCTTTTGCAAATTGCGTAATTAAAATAATAGTGATTGTATTATTGATAATATTATGTCATTTTAAATGTTTATAGTTTCACATAAATTAGTTTTCTTTACAGAGAGAGAGAGAGAATAGGATATATCTTTATTTATAAAATGGGAATGTTGGTATTATTGCCTACTATGTCAGTTTTGGAGCCCATTTTTTGTCAGACGCTCATTTTTGCATAACTTACGAAAAACTTAATTATTGCAAAATTGCAAACAGTATTATAAAAATTGCTTATACTATCAGATAGAAGACACTTTTTATTTTGTATTTATGTTTTTGAAGTTGTATTTTTACCTTTTGTTTAAGAAATATTGTTTAAAAACAAAGTGGTATGTCGGTATCGGTGACCTTCCTCTACTACCAAAAACTCATATCTAAATAGGAAAGTTTTAGTCGCGTGTTTATATATCGAATGTAAATGTCGAGAATACAAATGTCAATCTCGACGCGAGTCGATAAGAAGCACGTTATTCGATACTATAAGTAATAAACAAACTATTCGGTTACGCAAACGAGTAAAATGTATCCGATACTTCAGGTATCAAGGATTCCAACGAAGTGCCAAATAAATCGGTTATTCACGAACGAGACGATGCACGGCCGTAACAACCTTCAAAGTCACGTTCGCCTGTTCACGACGATAAGTCGAATGCCGAGGTCGCGAACGAAACTTCATCACTACTTCGAGACTATGAATTCGTATAATGTGTAATCTTTGTGTTATTTTTAAAACTCGTAAAAAAACACATCTTTAAAAAAATCTCACATATTCATTCTTAATGCAACGGTAAGAACAAACGTTTCGCAAGTCTTTGAGCAGCATCAATACAATACGTTCGTTTTATGCGGGTGCCAGGTCAAAGTGATAAGAATAGCAATAGGTATAATGTTGTGATATGTAAACAATGAGCAAACGATATTTTTCTTCATATTTTAACATTCGTCATATTTCATTGACTGGCGATGTATTTATGCTTTGTTGTCCGACCATTATTGACAAGGTTTACTTGGTTTTATTTCTTAAAAAGAAAAACAATTTAAATCACCTTGTGAAATTGTTAAAGTTTAAAATTGATAAAATAATATAGTCTGTAATTGTATCTATCCTTCATTTTTTTGATGATTTATTTTTTTAATTTTTTATATTATAAACGAAATGTTGTTCTTATTAAATTTTCTAAAATGATATAATAAAAAAATAATTGGCCCTAAGTATTAGTCAACTTCTGTATAAGATAAGATCACAATAATATGTTAATGCGATCTTTCATAAACGTTTGAAATAAAATAATTTACGAGCGTAAATACGGAAGAAATCTGAGATCTTTGTACTATGATTGTTTGAAATGATCTTATTTAAACGCAAGACATCTTTCTAACGTACAATCAGAGATAATCCATTCTTTACTCGGTAAGAACTTCTGCGTGCAAGCTGTGTCAATACAGCTGTGATTACCAATCATAATACACATAAGAACAGCTGATCTTTGCACGCTAGTCACTAAACTATAAATGTTTACTGCGCTTATATGGCACACGTGACTCGATGATAACATTGTTTAGAAATCGATTGTAACAGAAGCTAGTGTATTAGAATAGATAAGAAAACAATATTAGAGTAATTCTTTGAGAAAATATTGTCAAATAATGACTCAAAAAAGAAACGGAGTATTATTGTGATTGTGAAAAGCAAATAATAGTATGAATTCTTAACCCTTAACACACGCGATTGGGTCATTCATATCTCTGTGCATTTCTTTTCTTTAAAATATTAGAAACACTTACTTATTTTTTGTATACTTGTGAAAGTGATGAAAATTAATCCGGGACACGAACTACCCATCGTGTAGTAAAGAACTGAAAAATCATCATATATACTAAGGATTAATTATAACGCATGAATTAACTTTATAGCGGGGATTCCAATGTTTCGTAGATTATTAAAGCGTATATGTCACAGTCTACTTAGGGTAGATCTCGACAAACTGAGTAGCTTTATTATAGCCGTCTTCTTCCTCGCCTTCTTATGATGCCGCTTTTATAATGATATTCCATTTTGTTAACGTCGGGCGCAAAGTCGGTAGCCATGATCCGTTTCCACGCACCGGTGCACCCGGCTTTACCGCCACATCGTTGTCGTCATTCTGGAAATCCAAGAACGAGAGAGTGACTGCGAGATGAGTCGGATAATCGCGTGTGAGCCGCTACGATCTCCTTATTGGAGAAATCGATGTATCATAAAATATCGTAATGAGTAAAAATATACACGAAATAAATATATAATTTTTTTGATCATTCAGACGTTAATTAAATCCAAACGGAATTGAAAAGATCGTGTTGCGAGTGACGAGTTACAAGAAGTTGTGAGCCACGTAACGTGAAAATTACGTAAATGTGTGAGACTTTACCTTGTCACTTGAGTAACGTGAATCGATAAATTTCGAGAGAAGGTTCAAGATAATGCAGCGGGATTTGCATATGTAATAAACTTCAGCAGCTTGAATTGTTTACCCGTCACAAATTGGAATTGAAATATAGAGACGTCCGATGCGCAGAAACTACTCGGTTGCGACAATACATATGTATTAATGAATATGTATATTAATGAATTTTACTATTCATTTTATAATTCACGCTAGGACGAAGGCTCAAACGGATACTTGACTGTCCGTGGTAAGATAAGTAAATTATAAATTTAAGATCACAATATTTTTCGTTGGCATATATTACGCAGTCTTGACTTTAATGAATATGAGATTACCGATAATTATGATTTTCATTGACATAATGATTCAGATAATCATGCAAATTGATGACTCGATAGAAAAGCGATTGTTCGATACTCCAAATTCGAACGTTTTCACATAAAGCAAACGTTCACGCTCGTGATTCGTGATCAATTTACTATTGATCCTCTTTTGAACTGGCAATGACCCAAAGTCAAGATCTGATCCGCATATGCTATCAATTAAAGCGAGTACTCTTCGTGGTTAATGAGGTGTATCCCAGGAATACCGAACCTTTGCCATTTCGCTTCATGAATCCTTACAATGCGCCTTTCATCTTTCAGTTCGAGCTCGTAAGATTCGAATGCCCCCACGAATCTTCCAAATGTTCAAGGTTTTCTTCTAAGGTCATTACGATTTTTCGTTTCCGAAATCCGAGTCCGAGGTCACAGAATGTGATTCGAACTACAATGATTTGCAATGAGATCGTAATCGTAGAAGGACAAAAAACAAGCTGAGAATAATTCTTAACCTCCCCATCATCTATCCATTCTCTCGTGGACGTATCAACTATCCATGAGAGTCTGCAGAGTTTTTGCATGTCATTATGTTAAGCAATATTAAGTGAAATAGACCGAAAAGTGATTAACACAAATAACAGAGAAAAAAAGCCATTTTCGGTCAAAGCATGTCTTTTGCTTAATAATAATCATATATGAATATACAAATACAATTATCGGTTCTATAGATTGCGCAGCGATTCAAGTTGCCGGACTTGAAATACAATCATTATGCATCAAAATAAATCAATACGAATTTATTATATTGATTAAAGGATATAGAAAACATTATCACAATAGAAAATTGAATTATAAGAAAAAAAATTGTATATGTATATAAATATGTGGTATTCTTTTAAATAGAGCCCTTCTTTTTGTTTTTATGACAAATTATCAACGAAGTTTCTTTTCACGCAAGTTTCGTAGCCGCCACATGTGAATGATACGCGTTCGAGAGAACATGTAAACGCACAAGTTGCATTTTTTGTATTTACAGATTAGAGTACCATTAAAGATAAACTTTTCGGCCAGACCGAAAGACGTGGTTGTGTCGATCACAAAGAAACATTTAAGCTGTGGACTGAAAGGCCATCCACCAATTCTTGCTGGGGATTTTCCGCACGAGGTCAAACTAGAGGAATCTACTTGGGTAATTGAAGACGGAAAAATATTGCTAATTAATTTAGAAAAGGTGAGTCATGGACACAATAGATGCGATTGCACCCGCGTAAACGCGCTTTTCGTGGCCTCGCCGATCCTCGGCCTTACCGCAACAGTTCTAAGATCGTCCAGCCGCAAATGAAGATTTAAGATACGCGTGACCGATTAACATTTCTTTCGCGTATGATTATCTTCGCGTCTAGTTATATAACCATTTTGTGATTCTGCTTCGTAATTTTTATCCAAAACTTTATGAAACATAAAACGATACATTGTAATCGGAATTGATCTATGACATACATATATTATATTAAAATTATATTAAAATAATGTAAATTTCGCTGAATGAAAATATCGATATATATATATATATATATATATAGTATGTACAATAGATAAAAACAAGACGTTATTAGTAGCACAGATATAATTTTATATAGCTTAATTTTATTAATTTGTGGTGTAATGATAGCGTAATAATAGCAATATCCTTATAATTTGCAATGAAATTAATCTCGCCGATTGCAGGTAAACAAAATGCAGTGGTGGGCACATGTTATAATGAGTGAGCCAGAAATTAGCACGAAGAAAGTAAACCCTGAACCTAGTAAACTCTCCGACCTCGATGGAGAGACAAGAGGCCTCGTGGAGAAAATGATGTACGATCAGAGGCAGAAAGAACTAGGACTTCCAACATCCGATGAACAGAAGAAACAGGATGTCATCAAAAAGTAATCGTCGATGTTTTTATCGTGCTATATATCGATACCCACATTTTTAATTAATTAATGAATTGTTACTTTTTGTTGGATTTTTCTAGGTTTATGGAGCAACATCCTGAAATGGACTTCTCGAAGTGTAAATTCAATTAAAATAATTTAATAACGCGCGCACTTAATAATATTCCGGTACTATACATTGAAATATTTTTGAGATATATCTCGCTTTTTATTATCATATTACAACATGCGATCTTCTATACTCGACGTTTCCATATCGTTGAAGAAGAAAGTTAATGCGATTACAAAGATGGCAGCACAATGTTAGACTATGATGCCATATACAGAGTTCTACTAATGCGATCGAAATATTTTTCGATTATTCTTTTCATTTTTTCTTAACTACTTTTTTACATTTTCTTTACTTTTAAAAAAAAAATCCATTGCACAATTGTCTAATTTCTGTATTTGCGCTTCTCTTATCTATCGAGTTCTTTGGAAAGAAGATAGATTAGAATTGTATGAAAGAGATACAACTTTAAGAATAAAAATCATATAACTGTTATGTTTTTTCTTTCGCAATGTATTACTTTTAACTTTAATCGTATTCAAAAATCCAGTCGACCCAAATAGTTTTCAATTACATTGAAAAATTGTTTATATCAAATGTTTTTCACAATCATACATAATTTTAAGTTATAATCGTATTTGGATTTTGATCTTCAAAATGAAACAAATCATTTAATTACATTAACTTTAATCAAAGATATACATTTCATTCCCTGATTTCTTGTGTGTGTATATATATATAAAATAAAATAATACAAACATATTTTTGAAGAAAGTGAAATGTGCGATATAGTAACAAGTTACAATATAATTAATTTTATATCTGCGTAATTTTGCGATTTTTCGTAGTTTTAAGATTTTTATCGCTATGCTACTTGACATCTGTGTCCTGATTGCCCGTTGTAGTTTTAATTTCTATGCTCGTTTATGCATGAACACTATAATTACAATTATAATACAGTTATGATGTTTGCTGTGTTTCTTAAATGTAATCGTCAGTTTGCTTCATCACTTTCGTAATCCAACGCACGTAATTGGATAGTCTGGCGTATATACCAAATTTACCGCGCTTGCCACAACCTTCGCCGAAACTAGTGATACCAAAAATTGTCCACGGATGTTCGGGTTTACGAGGATCTCTGCAGAGCAGAGGTCCCCCACTGTCACCCGCACAAGAGTCCATTTTACCACGACGATAACCCGCACAAAACATATTATCCGTTATTCTGTAATCCACGTAGACCTCTCGACAAGTCTCGGGAGACACTATTGGAACCTAAAATTGAATTTGACATTCATATTATTTTTCTAAAGTACACAGTTGTAATTGTGAACTCATTATTACTTTATTAATCTTTAGAAGACGAGGTCTATTCTATCTTACAGCTTTTTCTTAAGTAAGATTTGTTATAATTTATTATTTTTCATTTTTTTGTATTCTTTAAAACATAATATTATTTCTCTCTCAGCACCACTATAGTGACTTTTCCGCGCGTCATATAAAGATTAAATAGTCAAATTTTTTAAATTGAATTGCATACTTTAACTTCGTGCAGCACATCCGTTCCGAAATCGTCCGTCACGCTGGATTTGCCCCAGCCGATAATGGTGCACAACTGATTCGTAGGTAAGGGCTGCTTTGGTGCGGGTAAACACGCAATCCCTCTCGAAGGAGACGGGGTCAAGGTAACTGGTAAACGAAGTAGAGCCACATCGTTATCAACAGTATCGGCATCGTACTCCGGGTGGATGGTCACCGAGTCCACCTACGCAGTCATAGAATTAATCAGCGGCGACATGAAATTGTCTATCTAACTCTTAACTGCGACACGTACCCTAAGCTCTAATTCCGTGCCTTCTTTCACCGTTAAATCGTGCTCTCCAATACGAACATAAAGGCGTTTTCTAATGCAATGCGCGGCAGTTAATACCCACCTTGGGGATACCAATGTTCCACCGCAAAAAGCTTCCTGAAAAAAGAAAATCAATTAAGTTTGGTCCAGACAATTATAAAACCTTTCTTGCTCCTCAACCATTTGTAGGCATCTTTCATGACTTATATTATTTGCTGTTTCTAGGAAATGAGATTTATTCGTTGTAAATGTACCCGAAATCGATTTAACACGGCCACTTGCCATGGCCAGCTTCCAGGTGCAGTCGGACGGCCGCCGATAATTCGTGTGAAGTATGATAATCTGGATCCTTTATGAGTCGCTACTCCGCACTTCCAAATGTTTGAATTCTTCTCTGGAGCGAAGCTATCAACGGTATTAGGATTGAGTTCGAACTCGTCCAACACCAAATCTAGAAAATGAATAAAACTAGCTACTCGTTTTTCTTATTAGTACTCAATGCTGACTTGAAATAGGTTTACCATCGCCGTCTTCTTCGTGGCTACCGCGAATCTTTCGATGGATCCATCTTTGGCAGAAGCTACCTTCGACGTAGCAATAGGCGCTTTCTCGTATCACATCGCGCTCGCAAATTCCCGGCTTTCTGCACCATCTAATCACAACAAATATATAATATATAATATCAATTTTGAACATGGTATAATTCTGAACGAAATAAAATAGTCCAATTTTTTAAATTCAAGTTGTATGGACAGTGTTAAAGAATATCAAACAAGAAAAAAATCAAATTTGAACTCTGACTGGATTATTTTATTTCGTTTAGAATTGTATCATGTTTGAAATTGTATCACCTTATCCTACGTAATCTTATACGAATTTCTATAATACCTATGACGTTGAGTAGTGCACAGTCTCGTGCAAGGTGACCATTTACTCCATTTTCCATATTGTCTTTTGGAGTTCTCCTTACTGTTTTTGCCTTTTTGCTTTCCATGCCTAGGCTCTGCTTCTTTAGGTACCTATTAAAAACGCGCATTAGCAATCAAAAATCAAATATTAATGCATGCCGCGACTTACTTGAACGACGTGAAATCTTTCGTTTCTTCGTCGACGTCTCCGGCGCTGGCGTTGTTTGCATCGCCTTTGACGACCCTTTCTATTATGTTCGCAACCACGTTCCTCCTGTATCACAACAATCCGTTAATAAAAAATTATTCACAATATCGTGTAATTATGTAGATCACATATTTACCTTAAGTACAGTGGTTCCGCAATCTTTTTTTGATCGGCACTTCCTGACGCGATTTTGCATGCAGTGTCGATCGCACACCGACCATTCGCTCCAATTTGTGAAGTGCGATAGCTTTGTTGCTTCTGTCATCAAAGTAACATGCGAGAATATAGATTAGGAATATGTAATAAAAGAAATATGTAAAATTGAGAATATTGCAAGAAAATATTTTTTCGATCATAGAAAATTTATGGAAAATCAATGGCGCACATACACTTACTATTCTTTGGCAAATGCTCTGCAGATAGCTGGTCGATCGAATGAAGGCAGCTTACGTTGCTTTTAACTCCAAAAACGAATGTCTTGTTTTCATTCTAAAATTATTAAACATATGTACATATTTAATGATATAATAATTTAGATTTTTTTTATTATTAAATCAAAATTTCATGGATATAACAATATTCAATATAACAATTCTTTTAATTATTTGGAATGTTACTGTTGTTTAATTAACATATTATATATTGCTAACTTGGTTTACTAAATTCTAAGACTAGAGGAGAGATCGGGGACAAAAGTAACAAGGTACAATAGTAACATCGCCAATATTTCTGAAACTATTTTGTTCCCGATCTGTTTTATGATTGAGAACATTCTAACAAATGGCAAGTTGCAGTCATTTTACGTTTTAACCTTGTTGAAAGGATTAATGTATCAGTGAAAATTTCACGTCATATTATCTCGTCACTTGACACGCCTCTGTGTCGACAGTGGCTGCATACTGATACGATTACCTTAAAATTATCTGTCCTAGACCGAAAGACTTAATAGATACGGCCTGGCCAGCACTCTATTTAGTTCTATCATTTAGTATGCTCCAAGGTTGTAACGCCCAAGTCGCGATATTAAACTCAATTTGCCCGCTGGTAATGGCATCGCGACGTAACCGTCGTCGGCGCTAATCATGCGTTACACGATGTCACCGTGTCGACAAAGTACGTAGGCATATAAAATTACTGTCATTTCGCTGTCGCGCCTTTTCGAAGCTCCTCGAAATCTATACTCGCTCTGAAATTCCGAACAATGGTTACTGATTGCAATCGCGATGATTCATTTATAGTTCATGAATTCAGATGCGATTAAAATGATGCTTGAAACAAGCTCTATAAAGCTAGCAGGACCAAATCAGCAGAATCAAATCGGACCTATCGAAATTTTTAATACTCATTTTGTACTAAATTGTACCATTAATGATAATTTTGTACCGTGTGCCATTTCGAAAAAAATCGTGGCGCTGATGGCTTAATATTAAGCTAGCAGGACCAATTCAAAATAAAAGATAAAAAGAACAATAATATCAGAAATCAATACGATTGAATTTGTACTATTTTGTACTGCCAAAAACAATTCTATATTGTGCCATTTTCAAGAAAACAATGACGTTGATAATATTTAAACTGGCAGGACCATAAAAAAAAACAAAATAAGGGAAAAAATTAACACAACTAAATTTGTACTAATTTGTACCATTGAAAGTAAGTTAATATTTTACATGTTTTCTCCTTAAAATAACTTTATTAGTATATACTTACAATCTATTCTACTTCAAATCGTGCACCTATGAAGCATCACTTTATTTTTTTTTTTTAATTTGCTAACATATTCTACAGATAATAATAAGACACGTTTTCGTGAAAAAAATGTGAGATTTTTTGCAAAGTTATTAACGCTTGTTAGTTGCGTAAATTTATAAAAAACGTCGCTCATTAAACATTTCAATTATTATATCATCGAAATAATTAGTCGTACAAAAAAGATATAATTTTCCGAGATTAAAAGTCCGATTATAAAGTAACTCTGAAAATTTCAAAATAGAACTCGAATGGACTGTATAGTTAAAAAATGCGAGTTCTATTTTGAAATTTTCAGGGTTACTTCATAATTAAAATGGGAATATATTTTTACAAAATTTTTTGATTGATGAGTTGATGAAAAATATTCATAAAAATTGTAAACAAATGGAAAATAATTTATTTATATAAAAATAATAAATTAAAAATAAAATCCAACCATAGATCAATTTACGATCTTTAAAATCGGACTTTTAATCTCGAAAAATCTTATTTTTTTTTTATACGACTAATTATTTCGATGATATAATAATTTGAATGTTCCATGAGCGACGTTTTTTATAAATTTACGCAACTAACAAGCGTTAATGACTTTGCAAAAAATCTCACATTTTTTTCACAAAACACGTATCTTATTATTATCTGTAGAATATGTTAGCAAATTAAAAAAAAAAATAAAGTGATGCTTCATAGGTGCACGATTTGAAGTAGAATACATTGAGTATATACTAATAAAGTTATTTTAAGGAGAAAACATGTAAAATATTAACTTACTTTCAATGGTACAAATTAGTACAAATTCAGTTGTGTTAATTTTTTCCCTCATTTTGTTTTTTTTTTATGGTCCTGCCAGCTTAAATATTATCAACGTCATTGTTTTCTTGAAAATGACATAATATAGAATTGTTTTTGGCAGTACAAAATAGTACAAATTCAATCGTATTGATTTCTGATATTATTTATCTTTTTATCTTTTATTTTTAATTGGTCCTGCTAGCTTAATATTAAACCAGCAGCGCCACGATTTTTTTCGAAATGGCACACGGTGCAAAATTATTATTAATGGTACAATTTAGTACAAAATGAGTACTAAAAATTTCGATAGGTCCGATTTGATTCTGCTGATTTGGTCCTGCTAGCTTTATAGAGCTCTTGAAACATCCTTTCATCAGCAACATTACTGTGCATTGTTCAAAATAAAAATGATGCAAAATTCTATTACCTAATAGAGAATGATTGCCTCGAAGAAATCTATAATATCGAGTTTATAATAGCAAAAAAAGAAATATGTAGGGGAGACCGGGGCTGGTTGTCGTACGGGATTGATTGTCAAAATGCTTATAACTCAAACAAAACACGGCAGAAAAATCTCTTTTTTTGACTGTAGATAGCTGATATAATATTAATTTGTTGTGTAAAATGGTTTGCACCACAAGCATTGTATATAATATATTATTTATAGCGATTTTTGAGAAAATGAAGTTGGTGAGTAAATTTTTATAATCATATTTTGTTATATGATAAGTCTTTGGTATTATTAATCGTTATATCCCTGTATTCATAGAAAATGACATATCTCAGAAGATTTTTGCTACAATTAAGTAATCATTATTCTGACTAAGTTTGTGAATACAATCTCTTTTATTAAAAATGGCTATGGGGTAGATTGACCAAAACGAGATGAGGTTAGATAACAATTAATTTTAATATCTTTAGAGAACACATTTTCAGAGAACATACTTACAAATATATTATATTTCATATAGATATATGTTTTTTCATTTTT